>NC_088221.1:33101263-33316263 GCF_036934945.1 Oncorhynchus masou masou
TAGTGCATAGAGAGCCAAAGGTCAGTGTGTCGATGACTGAGATGAGCCCCTGAGGATTAGTTGCCTTAGAGAGACTGATAGGTGACAAAACCTTCTGGCATTGTCTTCTGCTCTGTCTGGGGACATGCTTTGTTTCTGAATGGCACTACATAAGAATTAAGTGTGATTTCAATGTCATTCTTAACAATACTCTGGATGAGGAAGATTATAACAGATGACTGCAGAAGTAGAGTCTGTTGTTACTGAGAGAGAGAGAGAGAGGGGGGGAGAGAGAGAGAGAGAGAGAGAGAGAGAGAGAGAGAGAGGGGGAAAGAGAGAGAGACCGAGAGAGAGATGGAGAGACAGAGGGAGAGAGAGACAGAGAGAGATATAGACAGAGAAACAGACCGAGAGAGATATAGACAGGGAAAGAGAGAGATAAGGGCATTCTATGCCATCAAAAGGAACATAAAATTCTACATACCATGTTCACAAACCCAAACAGACCCCACAGAGCCCCAGGAAAGCAACACAATTAGACCCAACCAAATTATGAGAAAACAAAAATATAATTACTTGACACATTGGAAAGAATTAACAAAAAAACAGAGCAAACTAGAATACTATTTGGCCCTAGGGAGTTCACGTGTTAGAATACCTGACCACTGTGACTGACCCAAACTTAAGGAGAGCTTTGACTATGTACAGACTCAGTGAACATAGCCTTGCTATTGAGAAAGGCCGCCATAGGCATACCTGGCTCTCAACAGGCTATATGCACCCTGCCCACAAAATGAGGTGGAAACTGAGCTGCACTTCCTAACCTCCTGCCAAATGTATGACCATATTAGAGGCACATACTTCCCTCAGATTACACAGATCCACAAAGAATTTGACAACAAACCCGATTTTGATAAACTCCCATATCTACTGGGTTAAATACCACAGTGTGCCATCACAACAGTAAGGTTTGTGACCTGTTGCCACAAGAAAAGGGCAACCAGTGAAGAACAAACACTATTGTAAATACAACCCATATTTATGTTTATTTATTTTCCCTTTTGTATTTAACCATTTGCACATTGTTACAACACTGTAAATAGACATAATATGACATTTCGAATGTCTTTATTCTTTAGGAACTTCTGTGAGTGTAATGTTTACTGTTAATTTTTATGGTTTATTTCCCTTTTGTATATTATCTACTTCACTTGCTTTGGCAATGTTAACATGTCTTTCACATGCCAATAAAGCCCCTTGAATTGAATTGAGATAGACAGACGGACAGAGAGAAAGAGGCACAGACAGACAGACAGACAGACAGACAGACAGACAGACAGACAGACAGACAGACAGACAGACAGACAGAGACTGTGATCACTATTTGCACGCAATACATTCTATCTCTATACCTTCAGGGTATGAGGGGAAAAGAAAAGGAGAGAAAGTGGATGAGAAGGTCTCTCTCTCTCTCCCCCTCTGTCTCTCTCTCTCCCTCTGTCTCTCTCCCTCTGTCTCTCTCCCTCTGTCTCTCTCTCTCTGTCTCTCTGTCTCTCTCTCTCTCTCTCTCTCTCTCTCTCTCTCCTCTCTCTCTCTCTCTCTCTCTCGTTGCAGCCCGGGGCGGAGAGAGAGGATTACAGAACATACAACCTGCGTCTCAAATAGCACCCTATTCCCTTTATATTGCACTTCTTTTGTGCAGTGCCCATAGGTCTCGGGACAAAAGTAATGCACTATATAGGGAATAGGCTGCCATTAGGGATGCAGGCAAAGACAGCAGCGGTATTCGTTTTGATTCTTTTGTCCTCTTTGTGAGTCTATGGTTTCTATGCAGAGTCAATTAGGATAGTGTTGTATTTTATTTTGTGGTTTTATTGTTAAAGATGGTTGGAACAATGCATTGCAGGGATGGAGGTAGACAGTGTTAGCTGGCAGTACAATGATTTTCACTGTTTTCCAAACCTGCTTTACTGTTAAAGATGGTTGGAACAATGCATTGCAGGGATGGAGGTAGACAGTGTTAGCTGGCAGTACAATGATTTTCACTGTTTTCCAAACCTGCTTTACTGTTAAAGAGAACAATACAGGGAATGATTTTCACTGTTTTCCGAACCTGCTTTACTGTTACTGTATTTTGAATTTGAACCTGATCGTCTTCAAACTTGATGATTTTAGTTGATTTCATCTTGAAAATCATGATTTTAGTTCAGTTAATCTTGAAAATTATGATTTTAGTTTTGTCCATCTTCAAAAGTGGTGACTATTGTTACCCATCAGGGTGTCCATTGTCTGTGGTCCAGCTTGAGGAACCGTAGTCTCTCAATCTCCCTCAAGCCATTTTATCATATTCTTACATTTATATGTAAATCAGCACTCACTGTACCTCACACCCTCCAGCGTCAAGTACTCCTCAAGGAATCCCTCTCTCCATCTTCTCCTCCTACTAACCCCTTCATCTCTTCCTGGCTGTCATCCTCACACTGGTCTCTTTGTACTTTCATAACACATCATGTCTTTATTCTTGATGCGGACACAGGCAACAGGATGAATTACTGAGTAGGTGGTCTATCGTGAGAACGATGAAGAAGGCTTATAGTCACAGAGAAAGAATTCTGTTACTATCAACTCAACTAAGCCCTTCACTTCTTCTCTTCACTAAGGGTTCAATATTCCACAGCATAAATTGAATGAACCTGTACACAATATACAGTATGACATATATTCACGATTCATGACATACAGTACATGATTCTTTGTATACTTATTATTCCCTCTGTAGGATCTGTAGGTATATCAAATTCTCGGCTGTATATACATCATATATATTTCAGCCATTTGTTCCAGTAAGGTTAGAGCTGACCTTGGGTCCTCATAAATACCTGATTGATGTGCCCCTGTGGTGCTGGCTGTGTATGATAAAGAGATGAGGGTTGGACAGAGTTGCCTGAGGAATTAGCCACAGAGGACTTCCCTGGAGAGAGGACAATCTCTGTTGACTTCCCTATAAAAAAGTAAAGGTTAAATAAATGAATACATTCTACAAACATGTCATAAAAAACACTACAGGAAAAACTATGTTAAATGATGATGTTAACCCTGTAGTGTTTTGTTTTTTAGAATGGCTGATCAAGCAATCAGCCCATTCTTCAGTTGTGACACAAATGGCAACCTATTCCCTATTCAGTGAAGAGAATAGTGGCAACCTATTCACTCTGAAGGGAATAGTGGCAACCTATTCACTCTGAAGAGAATAGTGGCAACCTATTCACTCTGAAGGGAATAGTGGCAACCTATTCACTCTGAAGAGAATAGTGGCAACCTATTCACTCTGAAGAGAATAGTGGCAACCTATTCACTCTGAAGAGAAGAGTGGCAACCTATTCACTCTGAAGGGAATAGTGGCAACATATTCACTCTGAAGAGAATAGTGGCAACCTATTCACTCTGAAGGGAATAGTGGCAACCTATTCACTCTGAAGGGAATAGTGGCAACCTATTCACTCTGAAGAGAATAGTGGCAACATATTCACTCTGAAGAGAATAGTGGCAACCTATTCACTCTGAAGGGAATAGTGGCAACCTATTCACTCTGAAGGTAATAGTGGCAACCTATTCACTCAGAAGAGAAAGGTGGTAACCTATTCACTCTGAAGGGAATAGTGGCAACCTATTCACTCTGAAGAGAATAGTGGCAACCTATTCACTCTGAAGAGAATAGTGGCAACCTATTCACTCTGAAGAGAAGAGTGGCAACCTATTCACTCTGAATAGAAGAGTGGCAACCTATTCACTCTGAAGAGAAGAGTGGCACCCTATTCACTCTGAAGAGAAGAGTGGCAACCTATTCACTCTGAAGAGAAGAGTGGCAACCTATTCACTCTGAAGAAAATAGTGGCAACCTATTCACTCTGAAGAGAATAGTGGCAACCTATTCACTCTGAAGAGAAGAGTGGAAACCTATTCACTCTGAATGGAATAGTGGCAACCTATTCACTCTGAAGAGAAGAGTGGAAACCTATTCACTCTGAAGGGAATAGTGGCAACCTATTCACTCTGAAGGGAATAGTGTGTCATTTAGGACACATTCTAAGTGATCAAAACTTCTGGTGAAAATCAATGAATACTGAATGCTTCACTCATAGCCTTCAATGAACAGCCAATGGAGAGAGACAGACAGAACTGCTTCATAATGTTCCAGGTACTCTTCATCATTTACTAGCTGATTGACGCCCCAGGGTGCTGTGTGCAGACGCAGGTTTTGAAGGGGAGAGAATAGACTGTCTCAATATAGTGGCATGAGATTGAAAGGAGGGTGTCATTACTCATCTGGCTGTCAATACAACAAGTAATCTAGGCTGTCTCCCTATGGGCCCTGATCGAAAGTAGCACACTAAATAAGGAATAGGGTGCCATTTGGGACACAGTCTAGATTACTTGTTGTATTGACAGCCAGATGAGTAATGACACCCTCCTTTCAATCTCACGCCACTATATTGCGACTGATGAAGGATATCCCCAACTGACAACCATGTCCTCTCAGGGCCATTGACAAGAATGCATCCCAAATGCCACCCTATTCCCTATTTAGTGCACTACTTTTGACTAAGGCCCGTAGGCCCGTAGGCCTTAGTCAAAAGTAGTGCACTAAATAGGGAATAGGATGCCATTTTGGACACAGACAATGTGATGTGTGTCAATGGGTCGTTCCTCTGTATCACTGCGATATAGTAAACACCCCGGCCCCATAAGCATCTATTTCCAACTGCTATGTTTCAGATATTCAATATTTTTCAGTAACATCTTTTTACAAACACAAAACAATGTTTTTATTTGAACAGATATGCTGGAGATTTACGTACCTTTACAGCCCAGACTATATTTGTGCCTCTCTCTGTTGAGCACCATGTTTTGGCAGGCCATGCACCTGCAGCCTCTAAATCACCCAGTCCCAAATGGCACCCTATTCTCTATTTAGTACACTACTTTTGACCAGGGCCAAAGGACGTAGTGCACAATATAGGGGATATAGTGCCTTTTGGGACATAATCCCAGTCAAGTCCTTCCCAGGGGCAGCTGTGAAATTTAGATTGGAGTGTGGCTGTGGAGTGACATAAAATGTGTGGCTGTGGAGTGCTTTCGAAACAGTATAATTTAGCTGCTGGGGTTTGAAAGGTGGCTGCCACAGAGCTATCTGGGGAAAGCGACATGAGAGGGGAGAGCGACGTGAGAGAGGGTGTGTGTGTGTGTGTGTGTGTGTGTGTGTGTGTGTGTGTGTGTGATAGTTGTCTCCTGGTCCTACAGACTCAGCACATGATTGAGCCCGACGGACCTACACTGTAAATGCACTCTAAAAATACACACGGCTGGAAAAGATGACTAGCTCTGAAAAAGATGACTAGCTCTGAAAAAGATGACAGCACAGGGAGACGGCAGGGGGCTTCTCAGATTTCACACTGACCGGGACAACTCCTGTTCTGTCTTGGCCCTCTGGGGGTGACCTCTTCACTTTTTAGCTCTCCCTCTATTCAATTCAAAGGGCTTTCTTGGCATGGGAAACATATGCTTACATTGCCAAAGCAAGTGAAATAGATAATAAACAAAAGTTAAATATGTGTCTTTAATATGGTCATACATTTGGTACGAGGTTAGGAAGTGCAGCTTAGCCTGCACGTAGCCTGTCTTCTCTTGAGAGCCAGGTCTGCCTTCGGTGGCCTCTCTCAATAGCAAGGCTATGATCATCTCTATCACAGATGATCTGGAGAAAGAGAAACCTCAAGGGGAGCTCTCGCTCTCTCTCTGTAGACTAGGACCTGAGTAATCTCTCAAATGTGGCTGGCCTGCCTTCAATAGACTCAAAGGATCAAGACAAGGCACCTCTCCGACTACTGTGATCCAGTTACTCAGTCTGTCCCTCTCTCTGGTTCTTATGAGAATTCTTAACCACTGGAGTTCTACAGCGGGATCCTAAAGGACCAGAACTGAGTACTGTTCAGGCTCATTCTATAACTCCTTTTGTTCAATTAGAATCCCCAGTCATTGTTTAGAATTCATTTTTATGGATTAACTCACTCTTGTAGCAGGCACACTAGTTCACTGGATGCCCCTAATGAAGCAGGCTTTATTATCAGACCTGCACCTGATTGTGATTGGTATGTTATGGTATGCATCCAGGCCTTGCATATAACAGTTGTGACTGTTGATATACTGTACAATGTATACAGTATCAACTGAGAAATGTCAGATGGGTGTTATGACATTGTGACAATACTTTTGATTGTTGTACATGGCATATGATATGGGGCCATATGTATTCATCGTCTCAGAGTAGAAGTGCAGATTTAGAATAAGCCCCCATCCTATACATGCAATGACTTGTTTAACTACAAATCTTTGTACTTTTATTAAGGCTACCTGTCACACCCTGACCTTAGTTATCTTTGTTTTCTTTATTCTTTTGGTTAGGTCAGGGTGTGACGAGGGTGGTATGTTTTTTTAAAACTGATTTTCCACCATAATTTGCAAATAAATCCATAAAAAATCCTACAATGTGGTTTTCTGGATTTTTTTTCTAATTTTGTCTGTCATAGTTGAAGTATACCGATGATGAAAATTACAGGCCTCTCTCATCTTTTTAATTGGGAGAACTTGCACAATTGGTGGCTGACTAAATACTTTTTTGCCCCACTGTATAATGAAAAACATAGAATGCCCACCCCAACTCACGCCCTGACCAAACCAAAATAGAGACATAAAAAAGGAACTAAGGTCAGGACGTGACAGTACCCCCCCCCCCAAAGGCGCGGACTCCGGCCGCAAAACCTGAACCTATAGGGGAGGGTCTGGGTGGGCCTTTCACCACAGTGGCGGCTCTGGTGCGGGTCGTATACCCCACTCCACCTTAGTCTTGGCCCACTTAGGTGGCGCCCCTGGAGTGGCGACCCTCGCCGCCGACCCCAAACTGGGGACCCTTACAGCGAGCCCCGAATAGGCGGGAAACTCTGGCGGCGCCGGACAAGCGGGCGACTCTGGCGGCGCCGGACAGGCGGGAAACTCTGGCGGCGTCGGACAGGCGGGAGAATCTAGCAGCTCCGGACAGGCGGGAGGCTCTGGCAGTTACGGAGTGAATGGCGGCTCTGGTGGCTCTGGAGTGAAGGGCGGCTCTGGCGGCTCCGGACAGACGGGCGGATCTGGTGGCTCAGGACAGGAGGGCGGCTCTGGCGGATCTGGACTGGAGGGCGGCTCTGGCGGATCCGGACTGGAGGGCGGCTTTGGCGTATCCGGACTGGAGGGAGACTTGGTTCTGGGAGCAGGCTGGTGCACGTATAACCCGGCCCGAGGAGACGCACTGGAGACCATGCGCTCCACTTTGGCTGCCTCCGAGGAGCTCCTACCATTAGCACGACGATCCCAAAACACTCTCCCGGCTCCAGCTCCTCATTAGCACGACGTACTCTCCCGGCTGTGCCCATGGTCCCTTGCCGTCCAAGATTTCCTCCCATGTCCAGGAGTCCATTCTTCCACGCTGCTTGGTCCTTTGGTGGTGGGTAGTTCTGTGACGGTTTTCCTCCTCTTCTGAGGAGGAGTAGGAAAGATCGGACCAATGCGCAGCGTGGGAAGTTTCCATATTTTAATGAAATGTAACCGAACACTGAATACAAAAGAACAAGAGAAATAAATAAAAACCGAAACAGTTCTGTATGGTAAAACACAGACACAGAAAACATCTACCCACAAACACAGGTGGGAACAGGTTACCTAAGTATGGTTCTCAATCAGAGACAACGATTGACAGCTGCCTCTGATAGGGAACCATACCAGTCCAAACACCTAGAAATACAACACACAGAACAAAACATAGAATGAAAAACATAGAATGCCCACCCCAACTCACGCCCTGACCAAACCAAAATAGAGACATAAAAAAGGAACTAAGGTCAGGACGTGACACATGTATGCTTATCACGCTGCGCCTTGGTCTCATCAATATGACGAATGTGACAGAATAACCCACCAAACCAGGACCAAGCAGCGTGAAAAGGAGGAACAGCGCTTAATGGGGAAATGGACCTGGGAGGAGATATTAGATGGAGCAGGACCCTGGACACAGCCGGGGAGTATCGCCCGGGGAGATTGGCTGAGTCAGGAAGGAGACCTGAGCCAACTCCTCGTACTTACCGGGGAGCGTGTAACTGGTCGGGCACCGTGTTATGCAGAGATGCGCACGGTGTCTCCAGTGCGCTATTCTAGCCCGGTGTGGGCATCCAGCCAGGATGTATTGAGCCAGCTCTAAGTTCTGGATCTCCAATGCGTCTCCACGGTCCAGTGTATCCTGTGCCTCCTCCCCGCACTCGCCCTGAGGTGCGTGTCACCAGCCCAGTACCACCAGTGCCAACACCACGCACCAGGCTTCCTGCGCCTCCAGAGCCCAGTGCCCGATCCTCCTCCCCACACTCCAGGGTCCAGTACGCCCTGATCCTCAGTAAAACACAGACACCCCCGCACTCGAAAAACATAGAATGCCCACCCCAACTCACGCCCTGACCAAACCAAAATAGAGACGAACTAAGGTCAGGACGTGACACATGTATGCTTATCACACTGCGCCTTGGTCTCATCAATATGACGAATGTCAGAATAACCCACCAAACCAGGACCAAGCCAAGAACTGAGGTGCGTGTCTCCAGCCCGGCACCACGCACCAGGCCTTCAGTGCGCCTCCAGGGTCCAGTACGCCCTGTTCCTCCTCCCCGCACTCGCCCTGAGGTGCGTGTCTCCAGCCCGGTACCACCAGTGCCGGCACCACACATAAGGACTATAGTGCACCTCGGCAGTCCTGTACGCCCTGTTCCTGCTACTCGCACTCACCTTGAGGTGAGTGTCCCCAGCCCGGTACCACCAGTGCCCGCACGACGCACCAGGCCTCCAGTGCGCCTCCAGGGTCCAGTATGCCCTGTTCCTGCTCCTCGCACTCGCCCTGAGGTGCGTTTCCCCAGCCCGGTACCACCAGTGCCGGCACCAGGCCCATAGTGCGCCTTGTCAGTCCAGTACGCCCTGTTCCTGCTCCTCGCACTCGCCCTGAGGTGCGTGTCCCCACCCCGGTACCACCAGTGCCGGCACCACTCACCAGGCCTACAGTGCGGTTCGGCAGTCCAGAGCGTTTGGCGACAGTACCCAGTCCAGAGCGTCCGGCGACAGTACCCAGTCCAGAGCTTCCGGCGACAGTTCACAGACCGGAACCTCCAACGACGGGTCACAGTCCGGGGTCTCTAGCGACGGTCCACTGTCCGGGGTCTCCAGCGACGGTCTCCAGTCCGGAGTCTCCAGCGATGGTCTCCAGTCCAGAACATCTGGCGATGATCCACGCAGCGAGGATCCGCAGTCCAGAGCCTCCGACGATGATCCACTGGTCTGTGCTACAAGAGCGGACTCAGAGTAAAGAAGGGGGCGGCGTCCAGATCCATAGCCACCACCGAGGTTAGATGCCCACCCAGACCCTCCCATATAGGTTTAGGTTTGCGGCCGGGAGTCCGCATCTTTGGGGGGGAGACCTGTCACGCCCTGATGTTAGTTATCTTTGTTTTCTTTATTATTTTGGTTAGGTCAGGGTGTGACGAGGGTGGTACGTGTGTTTTTGACTTGTCTAGGGTTTTTTGTATACATATGGGGTTTTGGTTTTGTCTAGGTAAATGTAGGTCTATGGTGTCCTGAATTGGTTCCCAATCAGAGACAGCTGTTTATCGTTGTCTCTGATTGGGAATCCTTTTTAGGTTGCCATTTCCCATTTTAGTTTGGTGGGTTATTGTCCATGTGTAGTTGCATGTCAGCACTCGTTATTATATAGCTTCACGTTCGTTTTGTTTCTTTGTTAGTTTGTTTAGTGTTTTTTTCCTTCATTATAAGAAGTATGTATGCTTATCACACTGCGCCTTGGTCTCATCAATATGACGAACGTGACACTACCAGACAGCCCTTTTCATTATTTTGTCTACAACACATTTTGATTACCCTATGTAATTGTAAAATAGAGACCTTGTAGCAGTTGGAAGGGCATGACAAGAGCAGAAGGCAAGGCAGGTTGACGTGCTCAGAGACTATATTTATTTACAGGTCTTGGTGATCCAATGGTGAAAGTGCCATATCATACAACATTTTCAAGTAGATTTACCAAATATAAACAAGGCAATAGCCCAAAAGTATCAGGCTTAAACTGTCCTATCTGAATGGAGACTGGTAGAGGGCAAGACTGTACAACGTCCCTTGAGAAACCAAATAAAATCTGTCTAACAGGAGCTCAAACAGGTAGACCTACTTCATAATATAAGGCCCTGCAGGACCATACAAGTACCCAGAAGGTTTGCAAAGCAATTCCACTTGCTTTACTTGGACTTATTAAGAACACTTTGTTATATTATGAGGTTGTTTCCTCTTATCCAAGTTTACAAATTAGTGACTTGAATCTTTTCAACAAAAAATTCAACAACAAGTGGATACGATTGGCATTTAATGAAGTAATTTTTGGCGATTATAATTCAATATATTGCTATGGAAGTGGTCAACCCATGCTATGGTCAAAAGCAACTACCTTTTTCCTTAATTGTCCAGTTATCCCAAAAGTTAATGAAACTACATTAAAAATATTTTCTTCCATCTACCCTGTTAATGATTTCTTGCACAAAAGATGACAATATAATGCCTTATATTTTATGATCCTCTGATTCAGAATCTATAGATAATTTAAAAAATTCATGCCTCCATTCTAGTAAATTATGCATTGAAATTCATGAATGGTTGTGCATAACATTTCCAGAATTACCCATGTTTACCGTTGATGATATTAAACGGAATTATGCCCTCTCCTTGTAATTCCTATCATAACTATTTTATTAACATTATTATTCTCTTGGCCAAATATTATATTCACAAATGTAAATTGGGTGTAAAAATTCCTTATTTTGTAGTTTTTTTTCATTGAACTGTTACAATTTTATAAATCTATCAAACTTGTGAAATGTAAAAAGTCTCTGAATGTCTGTCAATGTCTCATTGCCTTGTCACATATAAATGATGTTCTAAATTATTATAGCAATAGTCTTTTTGGGGCCACCCCACATAGCCTGGTTCCTCTCTAGGTTTCTTCCTAGGTTTTGGCCTTTCTAGGGAGTTTTTCCTAGCCACCGTGCTTCTACACCTGCATTGCTTGCTGTTTGGGGTTTTAGGCTGGGTTTCTGTACAGCACTTTGAGATATCAGCTGATGTGCAAAGGGCTATATAAATACATTTGATTTGATTATTGATGTATAATATTGATATTATTGTTGCAATATAAAAATAAATAAGAATAATAATTTAAAAAAATACACATTCAGTCTTGCTGCCACTAACCCCTTGTAAAACAGTTTATTCCTGGTCTTCTAGATGGCTAGCTTTAGAGCGAGAAAGAGATTGATGGAAAGTGGTGTTGAGGGTAAAACATACGACATTATAAAATCTATGTATACAAACAACAAGTGTGTGGTTAAAATTGGCAAAAAACACAAATTTCTTCCCACAAGTCCGTGGGGTGAGACAGGGATGCAGCTTAAGCTGTATCTGTCCATAGGACCACTTTAAGCTGTACACTCCACAGAGCTGGGCTTTACAGAAGAGTGGCCAGAAAAAAGTGCTTAAAGAAAAAATAAGCAAACACGTTTGGTGTTCACCAAAAGGCATGTGGGAGACTCCCCAAACACATGGAAGAAGGTACTCTGGCCATCAAGGACAACGCTGCGTTATCTGACAAACACAACACCTCTCATCACCCCGAGAACACCATCATCCACCAGTGAAGCATGGTGGTGGCAGCATCATACTGTGGGGATGTTTTTCATCAGCAGGGACTGGGAAACTGGTCAGAATTGAAGGAATGATGGATGGAGCTAAATACAGAGAAATTATTGAGGGAAACCTGTTTCAGTCTTCCAGAGATTTGAGACTGGGATGGAGGTTCACCATCCAGCAGGACAATGACCCTAAGCATACTGCTAAAGAAACACTAGAGTGGTTTAAGGGGAAACATTTAAATGTCTTTCTTCAGCCTGCTGAAGTTGAAGAGCTGCTGTTACATGGCCTAGTCAAAGCCCAGACCTCAAACCAATTGCGAATCTGTGGTATGGCTTAAAGATTGCTGTACACAAGCGGAACCCATCCAACTTGAAGGAGCTGGAGCAGATTTGCCTTGAAGAATGAGCAAATAACCCAGTGGCTAGATGTGCCAAGCTTATAGAGACATACCCCAAGAGACTTGCAGCTGTAATTGCTGCAAAAGGTATAAAGTATTGACTTTGTGGGGGTGAATAGTTATGCATGTTCAGGTTTTCAGTTTTTTTGTCTTATTTCTTGTTTGTTTCACAATAAATAATATTTTGCATCTTCAAAGTGGTAGGCATGTTGTGTATATCAAATGATGCAACCCCCCCCCCAAAAAAATCCATTTTAATTCCAGGTTATAAGGCAACAAAATAGGGAAAATGCCAAGGTGTTGAATACTTTTGCAAGGCATTGTAAATCTCATCTCTTGGCCTCCTGGTCAGACTTCGAAGGCGTGCACACCACCCAACACTTCCGAGTATATTACTCGCCAATGTCCAGTCTCTAGATAACAAGGTAGATGCAATTAGGGCAAGGGTTGCCTTCCAGAGAGACATCAGAGATTGTAACATTCTCTGTTTCATGGAAACATGGCTCTCTCAGGACAGAAATAAACATCTCTCTGGGAGGTGTATGCTTCATGATTAACGACTCATGGTGTAATCATAACAATATGCAGGAACTCAAGTCCTTTTGTTCACCTGACCAAGAATTCCTTACAATCAAATTCTGACCATATTATCTCCCAAGAGAATTCTAGTCGGTCATTGTCACAGTCGTGTATATACCCCCTCAAACCGATACAAAACGGCCCTCAGGGAACTTCACTGGACTCTATACAAACTGGAAACCATAACCTGAGGCTGCATTTATTGTAGATGGGGATTTTTTTTTAAAAGCACATTTGAGAACAAGGCTGCATAAATTCTATCAGCATATTGATTGTCGCACTCGTGCGGGCAATACACTGGATCACTGCTACTCAATATTTCCACAATGCATACAAGGCCCTCCCTCACCCTCCCTTCGGCAAATCCGACCACGACTCCATTTTTCTCCTACCATCCAATGGGCAGAAACTCAAACAGGATGTAGCTGTGACAAGAACTATTCAATGCTGGTCTGACCAATCGGAATTCACACTTCAAGATTGTTTTGATCACACAGACTGGGAAATGTTCCGGGCAGCCTCAAAGAATAACATCGATTTATACGCTGATTCGGTGAGTGAGTTTATAAGGAAGTGCATATGGAGATGTTGTACCCACTGTGACTATTAAATCCTACCTTAACCAGAAACCGTGGATAGATGGCGGCATTAGCACAAAACTGAAAGAGTGAATCATCGCATTTAACCACTGAAAGATGACTGGGAATATGGCCGAAAATAAACAGTGGTGTTCCTCCACAGAGGAACTGGAGCTCTGTCAGAGTGACCATTGGGTTCTTGGTCACCTCGCTGACCAAGGGCCTTCTCCCCCCATTGCTCAGTTTGGCCAGGCAGCCAGCTCTAAGAAGAGTCTTAGTGTTTCCAAACTTCTTCCATTTAAGAATAATAGAGGCCACTGTGTTCTTGGGGACCTTCCATGCTGCAGAAATGTTTTGGTACCCTTCCCCAGAGCTGTGCCTCGACCCAATCCAATCCAATTCTTTCAACATCATGGCTTGGGTTTTGCTCTGACATGCACTGTCAACTCTGGGACCTTATATAGACAGGTGTGTGCCTTTCCGAATCATGTCCAATCAATTGAATTTATGCAAACAATTAAATTGATAGAACCTACAATGTGTATGCAATATTAAAGCTGCTCTACCCCCCCCCCCCAATTTAAAAAAAGTAAAAATAACTAAATGTAGCCTATAGATATAAATTGCACAATAAATATACATTTATGGATTTTTTTTCTCTTTATTCAAACCGCCCACCACCCACCAGCCCTTCATCCACAAAATATTTCATGATCCTAAACCTGTTGGCCCCACGTATGTAACCGCGGGGACTGTGGGTTATGAGTCAACCTGCACATCACCATCACACACACACACACCATCACGTCTGTTCAATGGCTCTATCAGTGATTATGAAAGATTAACTCGCACTGCAACAAATCTGTCAGCCTCCGCGCCTTGTAACGCCTCATGGTATTAGATTGTGTTGAACAAATTTATCCTGCAGGGCTGGGTAATAACAAACAAGACCCATGCAATTGATGGAAACGTTTCCTCGAGCGAGAGACTAGAGACGCAGGAATTGCATTATTTATTATTGAGAATGGATTTTTTATTTATAAGTATGAAGGCTCTTCTGAGACGTCAGGTTTCCCTGCATCCCAAATGACACCACATTCCCTATGTAGTGCACTACTTTTGACCATGGCCCCCTATGCAATACCTGCACTGCATAGGGAATAGCGTGCCATTTGGGATGCAGACCTAGTAAGTGTATGTTTGAATGAGGATTTCCCTCAGCTGTAGAGAGTGTCTATATGTACTTGTGGGTGGTTGTTGATTTTGAATATGTTGTTACATTCTGGCTATACAGAATTACAGAATGTTGATATTCATACCACGACTCAGTGGTTTATTTATGAGCAAGCAAGTACACAGGTTGAACATTCATTATTTTCCCTCAGT
The DNA here is from genome assembly GCF_036934945.1 of Oncorhynchus masou masou. Lineage (NCBI taxonomy): Eukaryota > Metazoa > Chordata > Actinopteri > Salmoniformes > Salmonidae > Oncorhynchus > Oncorhynchus masou. The sequence goes on from NC_088221.1 coordinate 33,116,003, forward strand.
TTTCTCCTTTGAAATCAATACAAAATATATCTGCAAGCAACAATAAAAGAGATGCTTGGTTATTAGCAGACTGAAAGAGACATTTGCATGGAATCATTATACATCCTCTCTTGTGTATATGTAGCATTGAAAACACTTTCTGTGCAAGTTTCAAGTTGATCAAGCAAAGAGAAGTGGAGATATAAGGTGTTAATTGAGGACATTTGTATTTTATTTTTCTCTCTGATCTTTTGACACATTGCTTAGCTTTTCGCAAACGTACTAGGGACAGAGATTGGTAACATACATTCTGAGTTTCGAGTCAATTGGATATACGGTTTATGATAAGAAGATTTCTGAAGATTTGATCAAAGATCCAGATGGCGGAAAATCTAATATGGCGGAAGTGATAGGTCCATGTGGCAAATTTGTACCATATGTTGAGAAACACTCATGTACCAGGATTTGTGGTTGTACATGTAACTGGGTACCGGGGCTTACCCTTAGCATTTATTCTAATGCTAAAAAGATGTCTAACAGTTCGAGATTCACAACTGAATTGTATGCTGTTTCCATGATTTTTTAAGCTATCAACAGCTGCTTCCACATACATCTTCCTACTAGTGCTTTCAAGATTCTCAATCAGTTTCAAATTGATAGAATTAATAAAAGTTGAGTCATTATGGTTATAGAAAGTTGCCCTTTCATCTTCCATCTTTTGACGTATTGCTTAACTTTATTTCAAACTTTGTGAACTGAAATGCTGAACATACAAACTGAACAAAAATATAAACGCAACATGGAACAATTTCAACGATTTTACTGAGTTACAGTTCATATAAGGAAATCAGCCAATTGAAATAAATTCATTACTCCCTAATTTATGGGCAAAAAGTAGGGGCGCGGATCAGGAAACCAGTCGGTATCTGGTGTGGCCACCATTTGCCTCATGCAGCGTGACACGTCTCCTTCAGATAGAGTTGATCAGGCTGTTTATTGTGGCCTGTGCAATGTTGTCCCAGTCCTTTTCAATGGCTGTGTGAAGTTGCTGGATATTGGCGGGAACTAAAACACGCTGCCGTACACTTCGATGCAGAGCATCCCAAACATGCTCAATGGGTGACATGTCTGGTGAGTATGCAGGCCATGGAAGAACTGGGACATTTTCAGTTTCAAGGAATTGTGTACAGATCCTTGTGACATGGGGCCGTGCATTATAATTCTGAAACATGAGGTGATTCCGGCAGATGAATGGCACGACAATGGGCCTCATGATCTCGTCACTGTATCTCTGTGCATTCAAATTGCCATCAGTAAAATGCAATTGTGTTCGTTGTCCATAGCTTGCGCCTGTCCATACCATACCGCCACCTTGGTGGGGCACTCTGCTCACAATGTTGACATCAGCAAAACGCTCGCACACTACCCGGTTGAAACCAGAATTGATTATTGAAGAGCACACCTCCAGCGTGCCAGTGGCCATCGAAGGTGAGCATTTGCCCTCATGTCAGTAACGAAGCCAAACTGCAGTCAGGCTACTATATAGAAATAAAAATGTTTTACCTGCATGTGACTCTGACTGAGGATTTTATGAAATTATGCTCCTTTCCCTGCATCTGTCAATTACAAGATGTGCCCACCTCTTCATGTACAATTTGACAACTGATAATATTTACACTCATCAGATTACACATAGTTTTTTTCGCGCATATCAACTTGGATAGAGTCAAGGATATGTTTTGCAATATTCTGAAGGCCTACCGCAACACGTAACATTTTTTTGTTTCCCTTAAATGTCATCAGTAATATAGTAACAATACATGAAACAGTCCCATAACAGCTTATTTTTATATAGTAAAACATACATGTACATATTACCTCAATTACCTCGACACCGGTGCCCCGGCACATTGACTCTGTACCGTGTACCCCCTGTATATCTTACCCGCTCTTGTTATTTACTGCTGCTCTTTAATTATTTGTTATTATTATCTCTCACTTTGGGGGGGTCGTTGGTATTTTCTTAAAACTGCATTGTTGGTTAAGGGCTGTTGTATTTGTAAGGTAGCATTTCACTGTCTACTACACCTTGTATTCAGCATTTCATTTCACTGTAAGGTCTACTACACCTGTTGTATTCAGCATTTCACTGTAAGGTCTACTACACCTGTTGTATTCAGCATTTCACTGTAAGGTCTACTACACCTGTTGTATTCAGCATTTCACTGTAAGGTCTACACCTGATGTATTCAGCATTTCACTGTGAGGTCTACTACACCTGTTGTATTCAGCATTTCACTGTGAGGTCTACTACACCTGTTGTATTCAGCATTTCACTGTAAGGTCTACACCTGATGTATTCAGCATTTCACTGTGAGGTCTACTACACCTGTTGTATTCAGCATTTCACTGTAAGGTCTACTACACCTGTTGTATTCAGCATTTCACTGTAAGGTCTACTACACCTGATGTATTCAGCATTTCACTGTAAGGTCTACTACACCTGATGTATTCAGCATTTCACTGTAAGGTCTACTACACCTGATGTATTCAGCATTTCACTGTAAGGTCTACTACACCTGATGTATTCAGCATTTCACTGTAAGGTCTACTACACCTGATGTATTCAGCATTTCACTGTAAGGTCTACTACACCTGATGTATTCAGCATTTCACAGGTTTCACCTGATGTATTCAGCATTTCACTGTAAGGTCTACTACACCTGATGTATTCAGCATTTCACTGTAAGGTCTACTACACCTGATGTATTCAGCATTTCACTGTAAGGTCTACTACACCTGATGTATTCAGCATTTCACTACACCTGATGTATTCAACATTTCACTGTAAGGTCTACTACACCTGCATTTCACTGTGTATTCAGCATTTCACTGCAGGTCTTTCACCTGTTGTATTCAGCATTTCACTGTAAGGTCTACTACACCTGATGTATTCAGCATTTCACTGTGAGGTCTACTACACCTGATGTATTCAGCATTTCACTGTAAGGTCTACTACACCTGTTGTATTCAGCATTTCACTGTAAGGTCTACTACACCTGATGTATTCAGCATTTCACATTTACACCTGCATTTCAAGGTCTACTACACCTGTTGTTTTCAGCATTTCACTGTACCTGTTGGCATTTCACTACTACACCTGATGTATTCAGCATTTCACTGTGAGGGTACTACACCTGTTGTATTCACACCTCACTGTGAGGTCTACTACACCTGATGTATTCAGCATTTCACTGTCAGCATTTCACTGTGAGGTCTACTACACCTGTTGTTTTCAGCATTTCACTGTGAGGTCTACTACACCTGATGTATTATTCAGGTCTACACCATTTCACATTTGTGAGGTCTACTACACCTGATGTATTCAGCATTTCACTGTGAGGTCTACTACACCTGTATTGTGTAAGGTTCACCTGTTGCATTTCACTGTAAGGTCTACTACACCTGATGTATTCAGCATTTCACTGTGAGGTCTACTACACCTGATGTATTCAGCATTTCACTAATGTATTCAGCATTTCACTGTGAGGTCTACTACACCTGTTGTATTCAGCATTTCACTGTGAGGTCTAACTACACCTGATGTATTCAGCATTTCACTGTAAGGTCTACTACACCTGATGTATTCAGCATTTCACTGTAAGGTCTACTACACCTGTTGTTTTCAGCATTTCACTGTGAGGTCTACTACACCTGATGTATTCAGCATTTCACTGTGAGGTCTACTACACCTGATGTATTCAGCATTTCACTGTAAGGTCTACTACACCTGTTGTTTTCAGCATTTCACTGTGAGGTCTACTACACCTGATGTATTCAGCATTTCACTGTAAGGTCTACTACACCTGCATTTCACTGTATTACACCTGTTGTTTTCAGCATTTCACTGTAAGGTCTACTACACCTGATGTATTCAGCATTTCACTGTGAGGTCTACTACACCTGATGTATTCAGCATTTCACTGTGAGGTCTACTACACCTGTTGTATTCAGCATTTCACTGTGAGGTCTACTACACCTGATGTATTCAGCATTTCACTGTGAGGTCTACTTTATTCACCTGCTGTATTCAGCATTTCACTGTAAGGTCTACTACACCTGATGTATTCAGCATTTCACTGTAAGGTCTACTACACCTGATGTATTCAGCATTTCACTGTAAGGTCTACTACACCTGATGTATTCAGCATTTCACTGTAAGGTCTACTACACCTGTTGTTTTCAGCATTTCACTGTGAGGTCTACTACACCTGATGTATTCAGCATTTCACTGTAAGGTCTACTACACCTGATGTATTCAGCATTTCACTGTAAGGTCTACTACACCTGATGTATTCAGCATTTCACTGATGTATTCAGCATTTCACTGTAAGGGCTACTACACCTGTTGTTTTCAGCATTTCACTGTGAGGTCTACTACACCTGATGTATTCAGCATTTCACTGTGAGGTCTACTACACCTGATGTATTCAGCATTTCACTGTAAGGTCTACTACACCTGATGTATTCAGCATTTCACTGTAAGGGCTACTACCTGTTGTATTCACACCTGTCTACTACACCTGATGTGTTCAGCATTTCACTGTACAAGGCATTTCACTGTAAGGTCTACTACACCTGATGTATTCAGCATTTCACTGTGAGGTCTACTACACCTGTTGTATTCAGCATTTCACTGTGAGGTCTACTACACCTGTTGTATTCAGCATTTCACTGTAAGGGCTACTACACCTGTTGTTTTCAGCATTTCACTGTAAGGTCTACTACACCTGATGTATTCAGCATTTCACTGTGAGGTCTACTACACCTGATGTATTCAGCATTTCACAGGTCTACTACATTTCAGCTTTTCACTGTGAGGTCTACTACACCTGTTGTATTCAGCATTTCACTGTGAGGTCTACTACACCTGATGTATTCAGCATTTCACTGTGAGGTCTACTACACCTAATGTATTCAGCATTTCACTGTAAGGTCTACTACACATGATGTATTCAGCATTTCACTGTAAGGTCTACTACACCTGTTGTATTCAGCATTTCACTGTAAGGTCTACTACACCTGTTGTATTTGACGCATGTGACATATACAATTACATTTGATTTAATTTGATTTGAAAAGAGAATGGCATCGACCGATAAGGTGCACGGTCAAATTATTACCATGAGCACCAACACTGATAAATAGGCATAACACAAGCTCAAAATTACACTATTGTCTTTCTAAATTAAATCAACCACTTCACGCTCTTTATTGTCAAGTTTGGTTTTAATTTAAATTAAATTGTGAAGGTGCAGAATTATTACCCATTCATCCATTTGTAATTTATTCAGTGAGGAAAGAAGGACGTATTAGCGCCTGACTGGGTACCAACATCCTAATGCGAATTGTCTTGGCGGATTAAGTTGGGAATAGGTGTGAAAAAAACTGGTAAATAGTCTCTAAATATTTTTCTGTTTGTGATTTAAAAATTCTGACAAATGAGCAATGTAAAATTTGTAACATTTAGGACAGTCAGGGATGGAGGGATGGAGCATTCAGGGATGGAGCAGAATATTGCTTTTTGGGGGGCAGATTAATCTTATTTACAATATCAAACGTCAGTGGCCATTGACCTATGGCGGTTCTAGTGTTAAGGAACTTATACACTTCTGTAAGCATCACTGATGATGCAAAAATGTTGAGGTGTGAAGACTGGATGTGTGGCTTAGTAGGGGCGTGTGCTTTCAGAAAGTTATTTTTGGTCACCTGTGAGTGTAAATGTAATTCTGATTCATCTGTTCTGTTGTATTGTCATCACACATTAAGGCTGAGCACTGACACTTCGGTAGTTTTAATGAGGCGTTTTGCAAGTGCTTATGCATATCCCAATGTCAGGATAGTTACCACTTTGTGATAATGTTGAAATAATAATGTTATTAAAAGTATACTGAAATATTGAAGGAAAATTTGAATTTGCAGTGTACAAACTTAACATGAAACACAGGAATTACATTTACTTTCACGGGTGGCCAAAAATAACAAGCCTCCTTAAAATAGTGAATACAATTTTAACTGCTGGGTAAATTAACCAATATTTGGGTAATCTTGTTATTTTCAGGAGGCGTGGCCTATTGGGGGAGTGGCTTCCGGGTAGTTGTTTTTGGTCACCCATGATAGCAAAAGTAATTGGTGTTCATCATGTGAAGTTTGTACACCTCAACTTAACAGTTTTATTCAATATTTTAGCACCTTACATACTTTAATATACATTATTGAAATATAACAGTTGCAACTATCTCAACATTGGAATAGGCACTTGAGGAATTCAAACTCTTGTGTAAGCCTCATTAAAGCTACAAAAGTGTCAATGCTCTCAACCTTATCAGTTATGTTGTATTGTCCTCACATGGACAATACATCGAAACTGATGAACCAGAATGACATTTACTCTCACTGGTGGCCGGAGGAAGTTTAGTCCTGGGTTATTAAACACAGCGACGACTCCTCCCCTGTAACCTGCCATGGGACTCACCGCCCTCCACGCCTCAGTACAAACAGCAGGGCTTGACTCAGACATACAGTAGGTGCTGGGCCAAAATAAGTGCACTGCTGCTGCACTGGGCCAAGTCTGTGTGTGCGCGTCCATCACAGAACAAAGGGGCTCTTGTTCAGTCATGGATCTACTAGGACCCCACTTGCTACTTTTAAATGCAATGTATCTGACTGCAGTACACAGCCCTGTTCTGCTCCTTCCTATGATTACAGTTGTGGTCTCGGTACAGCCCCATGCACTATTATGCACGTAACTATTCCCCAGGTCGTTGCTGTAAATTAGAATGTGTTCTCAGTCAACCTGGTAAAATGCGTTTTTCTTTAAAATATGCAACTACGACTAGATATCTTATCACAAAAAGATGCAAGCATAATCATCAACTCCTAGAGCTAAGCACATCACTGTAAAAACATAATAGTCATTCATCCATTCTTTCATTAATTCATCCATTCATCCATTAATTCAGAAGTAGATGGTGACGTTTAGCAGCGTTCCTTGCTATGGTGGTGGTCATTGATAGTCTTCAGAGAAACTGAAACTGTATCCCACATTTTTAATACATGGAAATGTTCCCATCATGCGGGGTTATATTTGCATGGCTGATGTGTTTTCTAATGGCTTTCTCTGGTCCCTTGGAGCAGCTGTGGAAGCCAATAAATCCATTCAACCCAGTCACTGATGTCACAAAGAGAACACACACACACACACACAGCTTAGACTAGAGGTATGACAGTATGTGGGTCATGTTTTAGTCTCGGTTGTGTGCGCGCGCGCTCGTGTGTGTGTGCGCACTCATATGTGTGTGTGATGTGTAGGACCCACCCGATCTTCCCCATAAAGGATCCCTGGAATCCAAAGCATTTTTTTTGCCTTTTCAGGCCCCAATTACTCTGCATCACCCCTCAGGGAGCGTCCATAAAACCCGCCCTGACATTTTACACAAAGCCAATTTGTCTCCCATGTTAAAAGCAGTGCAGGGTATCATTATCGCAAAGGACCTGGCGTTCTCAGTAGGCTAATCATACACACTTAATAGTGCAAGTGGATAGCATCCCTCTCATTATTATATTGGAGTATCATTGGACAAAAAAAGGAAGGAACAATCTCATCTCATCAGCCAATCTAATCAGAGACCGCCAGGCAGGCAGTGTGAGGGAAGAGACAGAACTGAATGGGACAGTTCTCAGGTTTATTGAATGACTGTGAGCTTACTGTTTACTGTGAGCTTCATCAATAAGCACATACTACTGTTTTAAAAGGGGAACAGTACCCGCCTAGTATTTTGGCTTGCTCCTCAAGAAATGCTGGCGGACATGACAGAAGCCAAATGTGAGTTGGCTTGGGGGTGTGGTTTAATGTGGGTGTTTCTTGTAGAGAATGACCGATAATCGGCCAAGTCAATACATCGGGACGATTTTGGCCTTTTCTAGTCGGCTATTGGCCCTTCTCTATCGGCGTTGCCGATAGTCCAGCTACATAACAAAACTGCTGCTATGACAGCCACCACTCACCGTCTGAGCCACGAGCACTGTACAATGCTGAGGAATGTCTAGCTGGGAAAATCAACAGCAGCAGCAAGCTAGCTCGTTCTCCAACAGAAATGTGTGGTATTGAGAAATGGATGAATTGACACAGTGACGAAAATTGAATTCCTATTTCTTTAATTCACTAATAATAAGGCTTGTGTCTATGTGCCAGGACATGCATGAAATAAGCATATGGCTATATGACCTGTTAGCAAAGATTACGATAACTGATTGTTTTATCTGTGGTGCTAGCTAGCTAGCTATATTCGCTACTATGCAACCTAGTTGGCTAGATAAACATGCTGCTAAGATATCAGATAGGAGCTACATTGGCTATTAGCTCCTAACGTTAGCTGATTACCATTTTGAAGCACCATTTTTGGCAACTAGCCATCTGACTTGCGGTGAAACATTAGGTATTTACTGGTGTGCTGATCTGACCAGCTGCAATCATATCCGTACATTGACAGTTGATAAAAGTAAAAACAGGGAAACATTTAACATATCCTTTTTAGATAAAACAATACTAAATATGTTCACAGTACCAAATAATTGATTAAAACACACTGTTTTGCAATGAAGGTCTAAAGTAGCCTCAACAGCACTCTCTAGGGTAGCACCATGGTTTTACTAATGTCTTGGCACTAGGGCCTGCAGGTGTAACTGATAAACTGCTTACTCACCCTACACTGTACTGCATGATTGTAGCGGGTTTACTAATGCTATGTTGACTATGATGTTACTTTAGCTAATATGGTGACAATGATGTAGGCTGTGTGTAGAGGTTATGATATGGTTTGGCTTGGAAAGTTTGTTTCGCCTGGTCACATACAGCTGAAGTGTTGTGCATTGAAGTCCACAAGCAAAGGTAAAAGGTGAGAAGATGAGAGCGCATAGATGAGTGAAGGAATACAACGTGGCTGCTATGAAAGTGAACTGTGTTTACATGTGATCAGGGGTGTATTCATTCTGTCAATTCTGTTGAAAAACGTTTCTTAAACCGAAGCAAACGGAATGAAACTGGAATAAACATACCTGAATTTGTCCAATAGAAACTCTCGTTTGCAACTGTTGGACTAATGATTACACTCTAGATCAGATAGATGCAGGCAAAAGTGTGCAAGGTCTGTCAATGTGTCATTGTCTGTCACCTCAAAAATTTTCTCACGACCTCTGTGCACCTACGTTATAAACTTTAATTCATAAGCTAGGTTGTAGCAACCTCATGATAGGTATAGGGACAATTATAGTATCATGTAGTAGCCTAATCTTATTGATGTTACATATAACTGGGTGAATGGAATATGAATGACAGTCATCCAACATGCTGTAATAGAAATATGTTGTTCATCAGTAGGCAAATAGAAGTCCCAAATTGAAGGTAAACAGATTGTCATCTGTAGCACCATAGACTCTACTGTCAAAACAAGCTCAATAACTCAATGCATTAACACACTCCTATTGAATATGTATTCACTTGTATTGCGAATAGGCCCATGCTATCTTAATTTACCATTCAAATATAATTATTACCATTATATTGTTACGTAGTTAGATTGTTAAACACAAAGTCACATTTATTGTTTGATTTTATAATTTATTTATTAATTCATACATACAGTGCCTTGCGAAAGTATTCGGACCCCTTGAACTTTGCGAACTTTTGCCACATTTCAGGCTTCAAACATAAAGATATAAAACTGTATTTTTTTGTGAAGAATCAACAACAAGTGGGACACAATCATGAAGTGGAACGACATTTATTGGATATTTCAAACTTTAACAAATCAAACACTGAAAAATTGGGCGTGCAAAATTATTCAGCCCCTTTACTTTCAGTGCAGCAAACTCTCTCCAGAAGTTCAGTGAGGATCTCTGAATGATCCAATGTTGACCTAAATGACTAATGATGATAAATACAATCCACCTGTGTGTAATCAAGTCTCCGTATAAATGCACCTGCACTGTGATAGTCTCAGAGGTCCGTTAAAAGCGCAGAGAGCATCATGAAGAACAAGGAACACACCAGGCAGGTCCGAGATACTGTTGTGAAGACGTTTAAAGCCGGATTTGGATACAAAAAGATTTCCCAAGCTTTAAACATCCCAAGGAGCACTGTGCAAGCGATAATATTGAAATGGAAGGAGTATCAGACCACTGCAAATCTACCAAGACCTGGCCGTCCCTCTAAACTTTCAGCTCATACAAGGAGAAGACTGATCAGAGATGCAGCCAAGAGGCCCGTGATCACTATGGATGAACTGCAGAGATCTACAGCTGAGGTGGGAGACTCTGTCCATAGGACAACAATCAGTCGTATATTGCACAATTCTGGCCTTTATGGAAGAGCGGCAAGAAGAAAGCCATTTCTTAAAGATATCCATAAAAAGTGTTGTTTAAAGTTTGCCACAAGCCACCTGGGAGACACAAACATGTGGAAGAAGGTGCTCTGGTCAGATGAAACCAAAATGGAACTTTTTGGCAACAATGCAAAACGTTCTGTTTGGCGTAAAAGCAACACAGCTCATCACCCTGAACACACCATACCCACTGTCAAACATGGTGGTGGCAGCATCATGGTTTGGGCCTGCTTTTCTTCAGCAGGGACAGGGAAGATGGTTAAAATTGATGGTAAGATGGATGGAGCCAAATACAGGACCATTCTGGAAGAAAACCTGATGGAGTCTGCAAAAGACCTGAGACTGGGATGGAGATTTGTCTTCCACAACAAGACAATGATCCAAAACATAAAGCAAAATCTACAATGGAATGGTTCAAAAATAAACATATCCAGGTGTTAGAATGGCCAAGTCAAAGTCCAGACCTGAATCCAATCGATAATCTGTGGAAAGAACTGAAAACTGCTGTTCACAAATGCTCTCTATCCAACCTCACTGAGCTCGAGCTGTTTTGCAAGGAGGAATGGGAAAAAATGTCAGTCTCTCGATGTGCAAAACTGATAGAGACATACCCCAAGCAACTTACAGCTGTAATCGCAGCAAAAGGTGGCGCTACAAAGTATTAACTTAAGGGGGCTGAATAATTTTGCACGACCAATTTTTCAGTTTTTGATTTGTTAAAAAAGTTTGAAATATCCAATAAATGTCGTTCCACTTCATGATTGTGTCCCACTTGTTGTTGATTCTTCACAAAAAAAATGCAGTTTTATATCTTTATGTTTGAAGCCTGAAATGTGGCAAAAGGTCGCAAAGTTCAAGGGGGCCGAATACTTTCGCAAGGCACTGTAGCTGTCACTGGGAAAGTTTGTCCTCAACATTTTAAAATTGATTTATTAATTCATACATGGCTGTCACTGGGAAAGTTTGTCCTCAACATTTTAAAATTGATTTATTAATTCATACATGGCTGTCACTGGGAAAGTTTGTCCTCAACATTTTAGAATTGATTTATTAATTCATACATGGCTGTCACTGGGAAAGTTTGTCCTCAACATTTTAGAATTGATTTATTAATTCATACATGGCTGTCACTGTCACGTTCTGACCATCGTTCTTGTGTGTTTTTCTTGTTTTAGTGTTGGTCAGGACATGAGCTGGGTGGGTATTCTATGTTGTGTCTGGTTTGTCTATTTCTATGTTTGGCCTGATATGGTTCTCAAACAGAGGCAGGTGTTAGTCATTGTCTCTGATTGGGAACCATATTCAGGTAGCCTGTTTTGTGTTGAGTTTTGTGGGTGATTGTTCCTGTCTTTGTGTTACCAGATAGGACTGTTTTTTTGTGTTATATTTTTTGTGTTTTTGTTATATTTTGTTGTATTTTCATCTTTATTAAAGATGTACAAAACTAACCACGCTGCATTTTGGTCCGCCTCTCTTTCACCAGAAGAAAACCGTTACAGTCACTGGGAAAGTTTGTCCTCAACATTTTAAAATTGAACGATATTATATCACCTTAAAATATTGTCCGTTGGCCTCCTTGAGACCCATAATCGGCATCGACCCTAAAAAATTAATTATCAGTCGTTCTCTAGTTTCTTGGGTGTGTCCTTGCCACCACCAAGACACACTCATCTGTCAGGACCTTGCCCACAGCTATTTCCCCCCATTCAATCACAACAAACAAACCTCCTGCAGGTTGTGTTCAATAACTACAGGGAGATTTACAGTGAGATGTGAGATGCCACATACACACATAGTCACTGTTCTATTACCAATGGCAGTTAGGATTGTTCATATCTGACACAAATCAACTCAAACGTTATTTGTCACGTGCCGAATACAACAAGTGTAGACCTTACCGTGAAATGCTTACTTACAAGCCCTAACCAACAGTGCAGTTCAAGAAGAGTTTAAGGAAATAATCACCAGATAAACAAAAGTAAAACATTTAATAAAAAAATGATTAAAAGTAACATAACAATAACAAGGCTATATACAGGGGGTTCCGGTACCGAGTCAGTGTGCGGGGGAACATGTTAGTTGAGGTCATTTGTACATGCAGGTAGGGGTGAAGTGACTATGTGAGGATAATAAACAGCAAGTACCAGCAGTGTACAAAACAAATGGAGAGGGGGAGTCAATGTAATAGTCCGGTGGCCATTTGATTAATTGTTCAGCAGTCTTATGGCTTGGGGCAGAAACTGTTAAGGAGCCTTTGGTCCTAGACTTGGCGCTCAGGTACCGCTTGCCATGTGGTAGCAGAGAAAACTGGAGACTGCAGAGAAAACTGGAGACTGGAGTCTCTGACAATTTTATGGGCTATCCTCTGACACACCTATTATATAGGTCCTGCATGGCAGGAAGCTTGGCCTCAGTGATGTACTGGGCCGTGCGCACAACCCTCTGTAGTGCCTTACGGCTGGATACCGAGCAGTTGCCATACCAGGCGGTGATACAACCGGTCAGGATGCTCTCAATGGTGCAGCTGTAGAAATATTTGAGGATCTGGGGACCCGTGGCAAATATTTTCATTCTCCTGAGGGGAAAAAGGTTTTGTCGTGGCCTCTTCACAACTGTCTTGGTATGTTTGGACCATGATAGTTCATTGGTGATGTGGACACCAAGGAACTTGAAACTCTCGACCCGCTCCACCACAGCCTCGTTGATATTAATGGGGGCCAGTTCGGCCCGCCTTTTCCTGTAGTCCATGATTAGCTTCTTTGTCTTGCTCACATTGAGGGAGAGGTTTTTGTCCTGGCACCACACTGTCAGTTCTCTGACCTCCTCCCTATTGGCTGTCTCATTGTTGTCTGTGATCAGGCCTTCCACTGTTGTGTCACCCCCAAACTTAATGATAGTGTTGGAGTCGTGTTTGGCCACACAGTCGTGGGTGAACAAAGAGTACAGGAGGGGACTAAGTACACACCCCTGAGGGGCCCCAGTGTTGAGGATCAGCGTGGCAGACGTGTTGTTGCCTACCCTTACCACCTGGAGGCGGCCCGTCAGGAAGTCCAGGATCAAGTTGCAGAGGGAGGTGTTTAGTCCCAGGGTCCTTAGCTTATTGATGAGCTTCGTGGGCACTATGGTGTTGAACACTGAGCTGTCGTCAATGAACAGCATTCTCACATAGGTGTTCCTTTTGTCCAGGTGGGAAAGGGCATTGTGGAGGGCGATTGAGATTGTGTCATCTGCGGATCTGTTGGGGCGGTATGGGTCTAGGGTGTCCGGGAGGATGCTGTTGATGTGAGCCATGACCAACCTTTCAAAGCACTTCATGGCTACGGACATGAGTGCTACGGTGCGGTAATAATTTAGTCAGGTTACCTTCACTTTCTTGTATACAGGGACTATGGTGGTCTGCTTGAAACATGTAGGTATTACAGACACAGTCAGGGAGAGGATGAAAATGTCAGTGAAGACACTTGCCAGTTGGTCTGCGCATGCTTTGAGTAGATGTCCTATTAATCCATCTGGCCCCGCGGCTTTGTGAATGTTGATCTGTTTAAAGGTCTTGCTCACATCGGCTTGATCCTGTATTATCGCTTTGCTTGTTTGATGGTTTGTCTGAGGGCATAGCGGAATTTCTTATAAGCTTCCGGATTAGTGTCCCACTCCTTGAAAGTGGCAGCTCTAGCCTTTTGCTCGATGTGGATGTTGCCTGTAATCCATGGCTTCTGGTTAGGATGTGCACGTATGGTCACTGTGGGGATGACGTTGTCGATGCACTTATTGATGTAGCCAATGACTGAGGTGGTATACTCCTCAATGCCATTGGATGAATCCCGGAACATATTCCAGTCTTTGCTAGCAAAACAGTCCTGTAGGGTAGCATCCGCATCATCTGACCACTTCCATATTGAGTGAGTCACTGGTTCTTGCTTGTAAGCAGGAATCAGGAGGATAGAATTATGGTCAGATTTGCCAAATGGAGGGCGGGGGAGAGCTTTGTATGCATCTCTGTGTGTGGAATAAAGGTGGTCTAGAGTTTATTTTCCTCTGGTTGCACATGTGACATGCTGGTAAAAATTTGGTAAAACCAATTTAAATTTGCCTGCATTAAAGTCCCCGGCCACTAGGAGCGCCACTTCTGGATGAAAATTTTCTTGTTTGCTTATGGTCTTATAGAGTTGGTTGAGTGTGGTCTAGTGCCAGCATCAGTTTGTGGTGGTAAATAGATGGCTACGAATAATACAGATGAGAACTCCCTTGGTAGATAGTGTGGTCTACAGCTTATCATAGGGTACTCTACCTCAGGCGTTCAATACCTCGAGACTTATTTACGATTAGACATCGAGCACCAGTTGTTATTGACAAAAAGTCACACAACCCCACCCCTCGTCTTACAGTACCACACGTAGCATCTCTGTTCTGCCGGTGCATGGAAAATCCCACCATTTCTATATTATCCGTGTCGTCGTTCAGCCACGACTCGGTGGAACATAAAATATTACAGTTCTTAATATCCCGTTGGTACTGGTGGACAATCGTAATCGTAGGTCAGCAATTTTATTTTCCAATGACTGCATGTTAGCAAGTAGAGCGGGAAGCAGTGTGAGTTTCCTCGCTCGCCTACGGATTCTCAGAAGGCAGTCCGATCTGCGTCCTCTTTTCCTCTGTCTTTTCTTCACGCAAATGGCAGGGATTTGGGCCTCTTCCCGGGAGAGCAGTATATCCTGCTGGTCGGACTCGTTAAAGGAAAAAGCTTTTTCCAGTTCGTGGTGAGTCATCGCTGTTCTGATGTCCAGAAGTTATTTTCGGTCATAAGAGATGGTAGCAGCCACATTAAGTACAAAATAAAGTTTCAAAAAATAAGTTACAAACAAAGCAAAAAAAATAACAAAATAGCACAATCGGTCAGGAGCATGTAAAACATCAGCCATCCTCTTCGGCGCAATCTTATATCTCACACAAACAGGTACTATGTTGAAGTTTGAACAGGCCAGATAAAACATACCCAATGGCAAAAGCATCTACAGTTCTCTCAATCTGTAGAAATAGGCAGAGTTGAAGCAGAGTTAATCAGTGACACATGGAATGAAAAGGGAGTTGCAAATATTGGACATTTGTGGTGCACCGTATTATTTGCAATCACCTTCAGTCCCACATTGTGGATGTGCTGAGTGCCAGGTCTCTATCCATTCAGAGATGTCAGAATTAAGCCTGTCTGTTTGTCAGGACTGCATCACATCATCTTGTAAGTCTTCAAGTGCTGGCTCCATAGCTGCATCTGTGAACACATACAACAGTGCCTTCAGAAAGTATTCATACCCCTTGACATTTCCCACATTTTGTTGTGTTACAGCTTGAATTTAAAATGTATTCAATTTATTTTAAAAAGTATAATCACGGGCCTACACACAATAGCCCATAATGTCAACGTGGAATTATGTTTTTTGAAATTCTTACAAATTCATAGAAAATGAAAAGCTGAAGTCAATAAGAATTCAACCCCTTTGTTATAGCAAGCCTAAAAAGGTTCAGGATTAACAAATTGCATAACAAGTCACATAATAAACTGCATGGACTATCTAACGTAAATTGGCTACTAATATATCAAACTTGCCAGGCAGAATTATTACTCTCAATCAGAATAACTGATGAACTTACGAATGCTCAATACCCGTTGAATATGGCCTGTGTCAGTAAACGTCGTAAAAAAAAACATAATTAAATTGTTTCAAGCAGCACAATTACAGTCACCAACGCTCTAGATAATTTCACAACAACTATTTCACAACAACAATTTCACAACAACTACCTTATACACAGAAGTGTAAAGGAATGAATAAGAATATGTACATTACAAAAAATATATGGATGAGCGATGGCCAAACGGCATAGGCAAGCTGCAGTAGATGGTATAGAGTACAGTATATACATATGAGATGCGTAATGTAGGGTATGTAAACATTATATAAAGTGGCATTGTTTAAAGTGACTAGTGATACATTTATTACATCCATTTTTTATTATTAAAGTGGCTCGAGATTTGAGTCAGTATCTTAGCAGCAGCCACTCAATGTTAGTGATGGCTGTTTAACAGTCTAATGGCCTTGAGATAGAAGCTGTTTTTCAGTCTCTCGGTCTCAGCTTTGATGCGCCTGTACTCACCACGCATTCTGGATGATAGCGGGGTGAACAGACAGTGGCTCGGGTGGTTGTTGTCTTTAATGATCTTGTTGGCCTTCCTGTGGCATCGGGTGGTGTAGGTGTCTTGGAGGGCAGGTAGTTTGTCCCTGGTGATGCTTTGTGCAGACCTCACTACCCTATGGAGAGCCTTGCAGTTGTGGGCGGATCAGTTGCCGTACCAGGCGGTGATACAGCCCAACATGATGTTCTCGCCGTTGCGCCTTCTTCACCACGCTGTTTGTGTGGGTGGACCATTTCAATGTGTCCGTGATGTGTACGCTGAGTAACTTTAAACTTTCCACCTCCTCCACTTACTGTCCAGTAAATATGGATAGGGGGTGATCCCTCTGCTGTTTCCTGAAGTCCACAACCTTTGTTTTGCTGACGTTGAGTGTGAGGTTGTTTTCCTGACACCACCCTCCGAGGGCCCTCACCTCCTCCCTGTAGGCCGTCTCGCCGTTGTTGGTAATCAAGCCTACCACTGTTGTCGTCTGCCAGCTTGATGATTGAGTTGGAGGCGTGCATGGGCACGCAGTCATGGGTGAACAGGGAGTATAGGATAGGGCTAAGAACGCACCCTTGCGGGGCCCCAGTGTTGAGGATCAGCGGGGTGGAGATGTTGTTTCCTACCCTCACCACCTGGGGGCGGCCCGTCAGAAAGTCCAGGACCCAGTTGCACAGGGCGGGGTCGAGACCCAGGGTCCCAAGCTTAATGACGAGTTTGGAGGGTACTATGGTGTTATATGCTGAGCTGTAGTCGATGAACAGCATTTTTACATAGGTATTCCTCTTGTCCAGATGGGTTAGGGCAGTGTGCAGTGTGATTGCGATTGCGTCGTCTGTGGACTTATTGGGGTGGTAAGCAAATTGGAGTGGGGTCTAGGGTGTCAGGTAGGGTGGAGGTGATATGATCCTTGACTAGTCTCTCAAAGCACTTCGTGATGACGGAAGTGAGTGCTACGGGGCAATAGTCATTTAGCTCAGTTACCTTAGCTTTCTTGGGAACAGGAACAATGGTGACCCTATGATGCATGTGGGAACAGCAGACTGGGATAGGGATTGATTGAATGTCCGTAAACACACCAGCCAGCTGGTCTGTGCATGCTCTGAGGAAGCAACTAGGATGCCTTCTGGGCCGGCAGCCTTGCAAAGGTTAGCACGTTTAAATGTTTTATTCACGTTGGCTGCGGTGAAGGAGAGTCCGCAGGTTTTCGTAGCGGGCCGTGACGGTGGCACTGTATTGTCCTCAAAGCGAGCAAAGAAGTTGTTTAGTTTGTCTGGGAGCAAGACAACGGGGTCCGCGATGGGGCTGGTTTTCTTTTTGTAATCCGTGATTGACTGTAGACCCTGCCACATTCCTCTCGTGTCTGAGCCATTGATTTGCAACTCTACTTTGTCTCTATACTGACGCTTAGCTTGATTGGTTGCCTTGCAGAGGGAATAGCTACGCTGAGATACTAACGAGATCCTAGGCCCATTGTCGTGCCATTCATCTGCCGCCATCACCTCATGTTTCAGCGTGATAATGCACAGCCTCATGTTGCAAGGATCTACACACAATTCCTGGTAGCATTAAAATGTCCCAGTTCTTCCATGGCCTGCATACTCCACAGACATGTCACCCATTTGGTATCCTCTGGATCGATGTGTACGACAGCGTGTTCCAGTTCCCACCAATATCCAAAAACTTTGCACAGCCATTGAAGAAGAGTGGGATAACATTCCACAGCCCACAATCAACAGCCTGATCAACTATATGCAAAGGAGATATGTTGTGCTGCATGAGGCAAATGGTGGTCACACCAGATACTGACTGGTTTCCTAATCAACGCCCCTACCCTTTTTTAAGGTATATGTGACCAACAGATGCATGTCTGTATTCTCAGTCATGTGAAATCCATATATTAGAGCCTAATGAATTTAATTCAATTGACTGATTTCCTTATATGAAATGTAACTCAGTAAAATATTTTTGTTCACAGTGTACCTACATTTTAAAACATTAACATGTATTGTGTGTGTGTGTGTGTGTGCATCAGTTACACATATATGTCAGTACATACTGTACACACAACAAGTAGGTCACATGGGGGAGAGGCGTAATGCAGTGAGGTGTTGCTTTATTTGTTTTTTGAAACCATGTTTGCTGTTCACTTTAAGTTATATAAGATACAAGGGAATTCCATGCACTCATGGCTCTGTATAATACTATATTTCCTTGAATTTGTTCTGGACCTGAGGACTGTGAAAGACCCCTCATGGCATGTCTGGGGGGGTAAGTCAAATCAAATGTTATTGGTCACATACACATGGTTAGCAGATTTGATTGTGAGTGTAGATACATGCCTGTGCTTCTAGTTCTGACGGTGCAGTAATATCTAACAAGTAATCTAACAATCCCACAACTACCTAATACACACAAATCTATGTAATGGATGGAATAAGAATATATACATATACATATAAATATATGGATGAGGGATGACCGAGCGGCAGAGGCAAGATGCAATAGATGGTTTAAAAATACAGTATAAACATATGGGATGAGTAATACAAATATGTATACAATATTAAAGTGGCATTATTAAAGTGACTAGTGATCTATTTATTAAAGTGGCCAATGATTTCAAGTCTGTATGTAGGCAGCAGCCTCTCTGTGTTTGTGACAGCTGTTAAACAGATGGCCTTGAGATAGAAGCTATTTTTCAGTCTCTCGGTCCCAGCTTTGATGTACCTGTACTGACCTCGCCTTCTGGCAGGTAGTTTGCCCATGGTGATGCATTGTACAGACCGCACCACCCTATGGAGAGCACTGCTGTTGTGGGCGGTGCAATTGCCGTACCAGGTGGTGATACAGCCCGACAGGATGCTCTCAGTTGTGCATCTGTAAACATTTGTGAGGGTTTTAGATGACAAGCAAAGTTTATTCACCACACTGTCTGTGTGGGTTGACCATTCCATGTTTGTCTGTGATGTGTACGCAGAGGAACTTAAAACTTTCCACCTTCCACCTTTTTGTTGAATGTAGTCACATAATTCCTAAATGTGCAGTAAGTCCGCCAGTCAGATGTGCAGCCACTCTTTTTGCCCCATCTCTTTCAACCATACAGTTTTTCAATTCCCCATCAATCCATGGAGCCTCAACCGTCAGTTTCTTAACAGATTCATGTTTCTCAATAATTGGAAGAAGCAATTCCATAACTTCATCAAGTGCAGTGTCTGGATGCTCCTTATTAATCACATCAGTCCAACAAACATTTTTACATCATCCACATGAGATTCACAGCAACATCTTTTGTATGATCTCTTATACACTATTTTAGGCACAGCTTTTGGAACTTTGTCTTTCCTGGATATAGCCACTATATTGTGATCACTGCATCCAATAGGTACAGATACAGTTTTAGAACAAAGTTCTACAGTATTAGTGAAAATGTGATCAATAAATGTATCCGTACAACACATCTTGTTCGTGTAGTGTTTGTAAACACCCTCATAGGTTGATTAATAACCTGAACCAGATCATAGGTAGGCACTGGTTTCCTCTTGAGCGGACAGCTTGAAGAAAACCAGTCAATATTCAGGTCCCCCAGAAAGTAGACCTCTCTTTTTACATCAAATACACTATCAAGCATTTCACACATATTATTTAGATACTGACTGTTAGCACTTGGTGGCCTACAGCAACACCCCAAAAGAAAAGGCATTAGATGTGCCAGGTGAACCTGCAACCACAACACTTCAATAACACTTGACATAAGATCTTCTCTAAACATTACAGAGATATGGCTCTGAATATATACAACAACACCCCCCTTCATCATTCCTGTGTCTCCTATAGATGACATATCCTTGTATTGCTATTGCTGTATCATCAAATTAAATTTTTAAGTGAGTATCAGAAATGGCTAATATATGAATGTTAGCCCTTTTCTGGGTAGCTTATCAGCGACATAATATGGCCGCTGGTGAGTTGTCCAGTCCTGTGGGCACGCTCTGCCGCAATCTTTAATTTCTCCAAGACAATTTCCCTCAATTTGTCCTCAGACTCCATCCAGGTCTTATGTGGAGATTCTATTCCGTCCACAAAAATGTTGTTCCATCTTGATTGTCCCTCGAGATAATCTGATTTCTCCGTCATTGGTATCATGGATTCACATACAGAACTGATGTCATCTCTCAATGGCTTACAGATTGTTGTCATCTTGCCGTTCTCCTGTTTAAACTCATCGAGCTGGGATGGGAGAACTGCAAGCTAATCTTCAGGTCCTGGACCTCTCTGGTCAGGAAGTCCATTGTTTTATTAGTTGACTCCACCAGTATTTGGACACAACACAATGCTATTTTCTTGTTGTTGTAACAACTGCTTGTGGAACTATTTTTGTTTGTTTAAAAGATCCTTCCCCTGTGATAAAGAGACACCACTGTCCTCAACGGTAGTCCCGCCGACTTAGGTCTTTGTCATGGTAGCAATGTAGGCTACACTGTTACTCCTCACAATTACAGACAGGGCAATTCTTAGGGAAGATTGGAAACAACAACAACTAACAGCAGGGATCTAGACAACCACAAGCCCGGGACAATCCGCAGTCCCAGCCACAAGGGCTAACCACATCATGGGCTGCATTCAAGCCCTCAAGAAAATCCTGCTAGCTTTATAGGCAGCTAGCTAGCAGCCAGGCTAGCTGCCACGCCAAGCAGCTCCTCGGACCCGGCCTTGGTTGGCAGGATCACTGGATAGATAGTAGCTGTCCCAGTAACTGATTCCAACCGCCTCTTGGGAAACAAACTCAAAAGGTTGCAAGCTAGTAACCAAACTTGTTTAATAGACTTTCAAAACTTCATAAAACAACACACTTTTTGTTTGTCTAAAGTTATACTTTTTGCTGGCTAAAGTAATACTGCATCTAAAGTCAATCTGGCAACATCACATGACAAAAGGTTTTCCTACTAATTATTTGCCTTCCTTTGAAATGTTATTGCGTTTCCAAGCCAAATCAGAGTTATATTGAGGTAGGCTAATGTTAGCCAGCTAGCTAGCTCGGTAGCTGGCTAATGTTAGGGTAGCTAGTTAGCTAACGTGTCGTCAGCTATGCAAGTGATAAATACATATCCAGCAGTCTATGGTCTAGCTACTGATATACTCACCACCACTAGGGACCAACAAACTCCAACCACCTATTCCACATGATAGGGTCCTTCGGCAGGGCATGCAGTTTTAACAACCGTTTTTTTACCAGGTAAGTTGACTGAGAACACATTCTCATTTACAGCGACGACCTTGGGAATAGTTACAGGGGAGAAGAAGGGGGATGAATGAGCCAATTGGAAGCTGGGGTTGATTACCTCTGTATCCTGCTGGAAGCATGCATTGCATCGTCAATCAGTATAAGGCTTTTCAGTCTAAAATTAATGTGATCCTTTGAACATGTTGGGCAGAGATCATAGAGCTAGATAGGCTCATCTTTATATCTGTGCCATTATTGCTTCTGTGACAGCACGGGCAGCACCATTGAGGTAATCTCTATTTTGAAGTAGTCAATTTTCTTCTTAACGATTGGCTGATCCCTCCTGATGACCCGGTTGGACATGACTTCAACAGGGTCATCATGAGGGATCAGCCAATGAAGTTGGAAGTCCCACCCAGTTGACTACATTAAAATGGTGGAAGTCCTCAATGGCATTGCCCACGCTAAAACAGCATTTTGGCCACTAGAGGCCTCAATCAATCTCTATGGGGACAATGTTACGTTACCCAGTTTGTGTTGTAGTTTGTGTATTTGCATGTGTTTATTTCAGGAAATGGCTTCCTGAAATCCCTCAAGCAGCTGATTGGTCGACTCCATGGCTAATTGGAGAGCTGACCCCGCCCCTCGTCAAGACACAGCTGTCTCCAGTTACACATTCATTCTGAAGCTATATAAAAGCCAGTGTTCTGTTCAGGAGGTTAATTGCTGGGAGGTCATTGCAGAGAGATTGAATGTGATAGAGAATCATTGCTGAGAGAAGAGGCTGATGGCTGTGGATAATTTACTATGTTAGTTGTTGGTAGCAGTTGGTATGTTCAGTGAGTTTGTTGCTCAGATAGAGCTTATTTGATGTCCTTTGTTTCCTTAGTTTGTTTGAGAAATTATTTGTTCTCCTGTTTCATTTGTTCCCAGGGGGGAAGGGGAAGGCACCTAGGGAGTGCTTAGGCAAGAGGCCCGCGGGCATACATATACCCATAGTATATTCACTGTCTAGGCACAATAGGTAAGACCTGGGCGGACCACCCCCTGTATTTTGGTTAGGGCACCAGGTGGTGCTAAATTAGGTAAGTATTGGTTAGGCAGGTAAGATAGGAGAGGGGGGGCTTTGAGATTTACTTTCTTTGCTTTGGTTCTGTCCAGCCCCTTTTTCCCATATTACCGTGTAAAGGAATAATGTCCTTGTAAACGGTACCACATTCTGTCTGTTTTCATCCTTACTCGCACCTACAGTCTATACCTTTTTCACTTCATGGAGAGTTGAGTTGTAGCAGGGTGTTGCGTTCCCTCTTCATAGAGGCGTGCGTAACAGGCGACAAAACAACAGAGCCCGATTCAATGAAGGGAAGCGAAATGGGCAGAGGGGCAATTTGCACGTGGAGTTTGGCAAAAGGAGGCCTGATTTGTTGACATAATTGTAATCCAAATCCAACCATTTTCGTTGTGACGCAACAAGTTTCCAAACTCCATTTTCGACGAGACTGAATTCATGACCAAAATGATCCTACAGTGTATTCACACTTTGTCGTCAATTTTGACAATAGAATAAATGTTGCTGACTCATATTGATGCCACAGGCCGTTTTCAAAGGGATGAGTTGGTTTTTAGGGGCAGTTGCTCTTTAAAGAGATTAAAAACATGTTAAATATGTAGGGGCTGCTGCTGTCTGTGTCCCAAATGGCACCCTAATCCCTATTAAGTGCATTAGTTTTGACTATGGCCCACTGTTTGGCACACATCGTCTGTCTTACACAAGGTTCCGGCACTACATTAGACAGCAGAACGGGAAGGGGCCGGTTGTCATTGTCAAACAACTAGTTTGATCTGATCCCCAGTCAGTGTGAGTTTGAGTGGTGATCGTAGCAGGTGAAACATGAGTAGTGCTCAGCCATGGGTGTCTTGTCTGCCAGATAAGCAGAAGAGTATCCATCCAGTACAGGTTGTTGAGGGTGGTCACACAGGCGATGGAGGTGTATCTTTGTCTATCGATCTTGCTCTGACAAAGACTCTGAGGTTGATACTTAAGCTCAAATAAACAAGCGATACTGGTGAGTGCAGTGTGTGGGATTCTCTTCTCTTAAGCCCTGCTGTCATGCCTTCATTTGGTTACCCTCTTCTCATGCGGGCAGATGGCATTCCTTCACAGCCAGCCTGTGTATCTCCTCTCCGGCTAAGGGAGAGCGGGAGGAGGTGATGGATCGGGCGGTGTGGTCCCACTGCAGCTGGCTGTAGCTAGGGACAGGGGCGGTATGGTCCCACTGCAGCTGGCTGTAGCTAGGGACAGGGGCGGTATGGTGGCTGACCCTGAGCTCCATCTGCAGCATCTGGCCCTCACAACCGTTCCAGTCAGCCTACTTCACTGGGGGACTGGCGGGGGACTGGCATCCCTCTGCTCCTCTCTTTCATTCCAGGCTAAGAGGAAGAGAAACAAGCTATGTCTGTCTCTGTACTGCTGGGGAGTGAGAAGAAGCCAAGAGAAGAGTAGCATGATGCAAATCTCTATTCTACTAGTCTCTCTCTCTAGTCTCCAAAGTAGCTACATCCAGTATGACGTTGTCTTTCTCTATCCTCTCTTGTAGTTTCTCTCCCCCTCTATCTCTCTCTTTCCCACTCTAGTCTCCACAGTAGCTTAATTCCAATGAAGTATTAAATAGTGTGATTCAGAAGCTATCCTCTCTCTCTCCCCTCTCTCTTTACCTCTCCTCTATTGTCTCCACAGTAGCATGGTGCAAATAACAGGCAGTCTCTCTCCCCCTCTCTCTTTACCTCTCCTCTATTGTCTCCACAGTAGCATGGTGCAAATCACAGGCAGTATCTCATGGTGCCCCTCCACTCTCTCTTTACCTCTCTTTACCTCTCCTCTATTGTCTCCACAGTAGCATGGTGCAAATCACAGGCAGTTTCTCTCCCCTCTCTCTTTACCTCTCCTTTATTGTCTCCACAGTAGCATGGTGCAAATCACAGGCAGTTACTCTCCCCCTCTCTCTTTACCTCTCCTCTATTGTCTCCACAGTAGCATGGTGCAAATCACAGGCAGTCTCTCCACCTCTCTCTTTACCTCTCCTCTATTGTCTCCATGGTGCAAATCACAGGCAGTTACTCTCCACCTCTCTCTTTACCTCTCTCTTTACCTCTCCTCTATTGTCTCCACAGTAGCATGGTGCAAATCACAGGCAGTCTCTCTCCCTCTCTCTTTACCTCTCCTCTATTGTCTCCACAGTAGCATGGTGCAAATCACTCTCTCCCCTCTCTCTTTACCTCTCCTCTATTGTCTCCACAGTAGCAGTGCAAATCACAGGCAGTTTCTCTCCCCCTCTCTTTACCTCTCCTCTATTGTCTCCACAGTAGCATGGTGCAAATCACAGGCAGTCTCTCTCCCTCTATTGTCTCTCTTTACCTCTCCTCTATTGTCTCCACAGTAGGTGCAAATCACAGGCAGTCTCCTCCCCTCTCTTTACCTCTCCTCTATTTCTCTCAAATCACAGGCAGTTACTCTCTCTTTACCTCTCCTCTATTGTCTCCACAGTAGCATGGTGCAAATCACAGGCAGTTCTCTCCCCTCTTCTTTACCTCTCCTCTATTGTCTCCACAGTAGCATGGTGCAAATCACAGGCAGTTACTCTCCACCTCTCTCTTTACCTCCTCTATTGTCTCCACAGTAGCATGGTGCAAATCACAGGCAGTTCTCTCCCCTCTCTCTTTACCTCTCCTCTATTGTCTCCACAGTAGCATGGTGCAAATCACAGGCAGTTTACCTCTCCTCCCTTCATCAAATCAGTTACTTACCTCTCCTCTATTGTCTCCACAGTAGCATGGTGCAAATCACAGGCAGTTCTCTCTCTCCCTCACAGTAGCATGGTCAAATCTTTACCTCTCCTCTATTGTCTCCACAGTAGCATGGTGCAAATCACAGGCAGTTCTCTCTTTACCTCTCCTCCCAGTAGCATGGTTTAGTCTCTCTCCCCTCTCTCTTTCCTCTATTGTCTCCACAGTAGCATGGTGCAAATCACAGGCATTCTCTCTTTCCTCCTCTCATGGTGCAAATCTTTACCTCTTTCCTCTATTGTCTCCACAGTAGCATGGTGCAAATGCAAATCACATTGGCAAATCACAGTCTCTCTCCCCTCTCCTCTTTACCTCTCTCTCTTTACCTCTCCTCTATTGTCTCCACAGTAGCATGGTGCAAATCACAGACAGTTCTCTCCCCCTCTCTTTACCTCCTCTATTGTCTCCAGTGCAAATCACAGGCAGTCTCTCCCTCTCT
The DNA here is from genome assembly GCF_036934945.1 of Oncorhynchus masou masou. Taxonomy (NCBI): domain Eukaryota; kingdom Metazoa; phylum Chordata; class Actinopteri; order Salmoniformes; family Salmonidae; genus Oncorhynchus; species Oncorhynchus masou. The sequence goes on from NC_088221.1 coordinate 33,142,102, forward strand.
CTTTACCTCTCCTCTATTGTCTCCACAGTAGCATGGTGCAAATCACAGGCAGTTTCTCTCCCCTCTCTCTTTACCTCTCCTCTATTGTCTCCACAGTAGCATGGTGCAAATCACAGGCAGTCTCTCTTTACTCCCCTATTGTCTCCACTCTTTACCTCTTTCCTCTATTGTCTCCACAGTAGCATGGTGCAAATCACAGGCAGTCTCTCTCTCCCTCTCTCTTTACCTCTCCTCTATTGTCTCCACAGTAGCATGGTGCAAATCACAGGCAGTCTCTCTCCCCTCTCTTTACCTCTCCTCTATTGTCTCCACAGTAGCATGGTGCAAATCACAGGCAGTCTCTCTTTACCCTCCTCTCTTTACCTCTCCTCTATTGTCTCCACAGTAGCATGGTGCAAATCACAGGCAGTCTCTCTCCCTCTCTTTACCTCTCCTCTATTGTCTCCACAGTAGCATGGTCAAATCACAGGCAGTTTCTCTCCCCTCTCTCTTTACCTCTCCTCTATTGTCTCCACAGTAGCATGGTGCAAATCACAGGCAGTCTCTCTCCCCTCTCTCTTTACCTCTCCTCTATTGTCTCCACAGTAGCATGGTGCAAATCACAGGCAGTTTCTCTCCCCTCTCTCTTTACCTCTCCTCTATTGTCTCCACAGTAGCATGGGTGCAAATCACAGGCAGTCTCTCAAATCACAGGCCCTCCACCCCTCTCTTTACCTCTCCCTATTGTCTCCACATTGTCTCCACAGTAGCATGGTGCAAATCACAGGCAGTCTCTCCCCTCTCTCTTTACCTCTCCTCTATTGTCTCCACAGTAGCATAGTGCAAATCACAGGCAGTCTCTCTCCCCTCTCTCTTTACCTCTCCTCTATTGTCTCCATGGTGCAGATGACAGGCAGTTTCTCTCCCTCTCTCTTTACCTCTCCTCTATTGTCTCATAGTGCAAATACCTCTCTATTGTCTCCACTATTGTCTTCATAGTGCAAATCACAGGCAGCATTGTCTTGCAAATCACAGGCTCCCCTCTCTCTTTACCTCTCCTCTATTGTCTCCACAGTAGCATGGTGCAAATCACAGGCAGTCTCTCTCCCCTCTCTCTTTACCTCTCCTCTATTGTCTCCACAGTAGCAAATGGTTTCTCTCCCTCTCACTTTACCTCTCCTCTATTGTCTCCAAATCAAATCACAGGCAGTCTCTCTCCCCTCTCTCTTTACCTCTCCTCTATTGTCTCCACATAGGTGCAAATCACAGGCAGTTTCTCTCCCTCTCTCTTTACCTCTCCTCTATTGTTCCACAGTAGCGTGTTGCAAATCACAGGCAGTCTCTCTCCCCTCTCTCTTTACCCCTCTATTGTCTCCACAGTAGCATTAGGCACCTCTCATCTATTGTCTCCATGGTGCAAATCACAGGCAGTTTCTCTCTCCCCTCTCTCTTTACCTCTCCTCTATTGTCTCCACAGTAGCGTGTTGCAAATCACAGGCAGTCTCTCTCCCCTCTCTCTTAACCTCTCCATCTATTGTCTCCACTAGCATGGTGCAAATCACAGGCAGTCTCTCTCCCTCTCTCTTTACCCTCTCTCTATTGTCTTGCAAATCACAGGCAGTCTCTCTCCCCTCTCTCTTTATTCCTCTATTGTCTCCACAGTAGCATGTGCAAATCACAGGCAAATTGTCTCCACAGGCAGTGCAAATTCTCTTTACCTCTCCCTATTGTCTCTCTTTACCTTTCTCCTCTATTGTCTCCACAGTAGCATGTTGCAAATCACAGGCAAATCACAGCATGGTGCAAGTTCTCTCTCCCTCTCTCTTTACCTCTCCTCTATTGTCTCCACAGTAGCATGGTGCAAATCACAGGCAGTTTCTCTCCCCTCTCTTTACCTCTCCTCTATTGTCTCCACAGTGGTTTCTCTCCCCTCTCTCTTTACCTCTCCTCTATTGTAAATCACAGGCAGTTTCTCTCCCCTTCTCACTTTACCTCTCCTCTATTGTCTCCACAGTAGCATGGTGCAAATCACAAGCAGTTTCTCTCCCCCTCTTTGTTTCTCAACAGCACAACCTGGGGACCTCACTCAAGAGAAGCCAGAAGAGGCTCTCTATACTATCTCTCGCAATCTCCCTCTCTCTTTTCAATTGTCTCTCGCAATTCAATTCCCTCCTTTCTCTCTCCACTCTCACTTGCGCTCTCTCTCTCTCTCTCTCTCGACTCTCCACATAACAACACCCTGCGTGTCTGTCATTCTCAGTGCTGTAAATATATCCAGAAACATTTATGTGCCAGTTTTCACGCAAAAGTAGGCATTTATACAAACTTCACTTAACGTGAGAAAGTACCTTGCTACCCACAAATTTTAGACCATGCATATGCACAGTTTCTAGTGATTGAAGTTTTGCATTGCAAGCAGGCAAGTAGCCTAGTATTTTGTGCAAAAGGGGATATGATGACATGCTTGGACCCACTTCACAGTAGATAAATTATTTCAAGTATTTTGCTCTATGGGAGCTGATACAGAGCTCAGTTTAATGGTAGAACATACAGTTCACCTTTTCCGTATATATTGTTTTAGGCTACTGTGCGTCTGAATTGTCTACTGTAAATTCAAATGTCTCAAGTAAATAATATTTCACGTATAAACATAATTCATATTTTCATAACCATTGCAGAATAAATTCCTCACCACCTTTTCTGTCCACGATGGACTAATATTCCATGTTCAGGAAAAAGTCAATGCTAAATATTATTGAATTCAAATGATCTGTTTACAGGTTTAGAACAATTTGCTGTTCTATTTGTCTTTAAGATGTCAGAGAGTTGTCAACATTCTGTCAACACCTCCAGAGACATTTGATCAAGTTTTCCATTGCTATTTCCTTTAGAAACTGCCTTGGCCTAATTCCAATACTTCCAAAGCATACAGCAAATAAGGGCATTATTTTCACAATAAAAGGTGAATGATGGGTGCTTTTCAGGCAGTGGTTTCACAGTTCCATGAGGGTTGTGATTTATAACAGTAAATATGGGTATGTGTGGCATGCGGCAAGTTTACGCAGATATTTAGTTGGAAATGTACGTAACGGTTATAAAAAAGGCCCCTGATCCTGCTGTCTCTTGTATGGCACTTCTCTAAGCATCCCCTGCCTGTCATGCATTTGTCTCTAACTACAGCTAGTTGTTGTGTTGGGAGATTGTTTATGGAAGGTAGCGGGTGAGGTAGGAGGGAGAGGGAATGGGTGGGATAGCTGTTCTCAGTCAGTTGTTATGGTGCTGAACTGTGTAGAATGAATGAGCCTTCAAAGGAATGGGTTTAGGTATCAGTTCACATACTGAGGGGTTTTGGCCTGAAAACGCCCATCATTGCAATGTGAGTATAGTGTCATTGGTCATGGTTCAAAGGAATCCATTACACAGTACAAGATGCATGAAGATAAGCAGACAGAACTGACCTGGTATCAGTCATTATGGTGGTCCTATGTGTGTTGGTAGAGCACGGAGCTTGCAACGCCAAGGATTGTTGGTTCGATTCCCACTGGGGATCTGGCATCAGTCTTTTGTCTTTATGCCAGGAAGATCACGCATCATAAACTTAGCCATTCTACCGTGTGTAGTGCTCAGACCTGTCTTTAATCGTTTACACCTATGATTTAGCGCCTTAAAGATGCTTTATGAAGGTTTTGGATCATTTCAGCCAGTAGTTTTCAAAGTAGAGCTCACAAGCGAAAATGGGTCCCCGAAAATTGTGCATATCATTCATGTCATATGACATGTTACGAATTCCAATTTGTACAATATGTTACGAATTAATATCCTGTTCAATCTCTTTAAAGGTTGAACAGGATAACGTAACACATCACAGGGGGGAAGATAGATGGGGTTGCACGGCTTCCACTCTGATTAAACAGGACCCTGGATGTGTTCCAAATGCCACTCTGTTCCCTACTTTTGCATTACCTTTGAACAGGGCCCACTGGGCTTTGGTCAACAGTACTGTACTATATAATGCCATTTGGGACTCACACCCTGAATCAATTAGACTGACTCCAATTATGACTGCAGTGAATTGGCATAAAGAAATGTGATTCAAGTGGGTGTTTTAAGGTTGTGATGATGATACATTAATCATCATACCTTGTGAATGAATAGTCTGACTGATGAATGCTTGAAAGTCACGTGCAAGTCAAAATCTTGTCAAATTTCATTTTCATTAAATGTTATGATATTTGATGGAAACCAGATCAAAGTATAACAACCAAAGTAGGAAAAATGACTGTTGCTTCTACATTGATAAAGTTTGATCATAAAGTTACTGGTCCCCTCCCCCCATGTCAAACACTTGGATTCATTATTAAGGGCATAAGGTGACATCAACTTAACGCTCATTTGAATACACCAATGGTAACATAATTTTCTCTTACCTAATTTAAACAAGTACTGCCTTGTAAAACACATTGGAGAAGGAGTGTTTGCAGAGGGGCGAGGTTTATATACTGTAGCTAGATAGCTACTAGATAGCTACTGTCAGCAAATATGAAGGCCTGCTCCGAACAGCTGAAGATGGATTTTAAAGAACTGATTGGGTCACTGCTTGACATCAACAAACACCCCATAATATCTGTCACTCTGCCCTCCTTAAAACATGGCATTGAACAGTTCAACAGGCGTGTAGCTCTCCATAACTGGCTACGAGACTCTTGCAGCTCTGTGGGTGTAACATTTATTGCCAATTTTGATACCTTCTGGAAACAAAGCTCTTATTATAAGAAGGATGGGATCCACCCAAATCATTTGGGTTCATGGATCCTTCCACAGCATTATATGGCTGCGTTGAGACAATGACTTATCAATGACCCAAGCCCAGCGCATTTAATCCCTACCATTGTGTCACTGAGTTGTCATAATGCTTCAGCAAATGTACATTATCCCAGCGGCGTTGGAAGATACAATGTAAGTAACCTCGTTTCTGTCCCTCTTGCTGCCCTGAATGTCTCTGCTGATTCTACAGCTATTGTATGTAGTAATCATATGCTTATGAACCAGAGTTATACTGGTAGCACTGAAGTGGTGTGCCCTAGCAGGAAGTCCACTGTGTGCAGCTCACCCTGCACTAACATAAATAACCAGAGCATGTCTACCTCTGCTAAGCTTCCCAGTAAAGCAAGAAAAATAATCAAGCATCCTAAAAAAGTGTTAAAAATAGGTTAACATACAGTTGAAGTCGGACGTTTACATAAGCTTAGGTTGGAGTCATTAAAACACATTTTTCAACCACTCTACAAATTTCTTGTTCACAAACTATAGTTTTGGGTTAAGATATCTACTTTGTGCCTGACACAAGTAATTTTCCCAACAATTGTTACAGACAGATTATTTCACTTATAATTCACTGTATCACAATTCCAGTGGGTCAGAAGTTTACAAACACAAAGTTGACTGTGCCTTTTAACAGCTTGTAAAATTCCAGAAAATGATGTCATGGCTTTAGAAGCTTCTGATAGGCTAATTGACATCATTTGAGTCAATTGGAGGTGTACCTGTGGATGTATTTCAAGGCCGACCTTCAAACTCAGTGCCTCTTTGACATCATGGGAAAATCAAAAGAAATCAGCCAAGACCTGAACATTTGTAGACCTCCACAAGTCTGGTTCATCATTGGGAGCAATTTCCAAATGCCTGAAGGTACCATGTTCATCTGTACAAACAATAGTACACAAGAATAAACACCATGGGACCACAGGTACAAAAGTATCTATAGCCACTGTAAAACAAGCCCAAAATCAACATAACCTGAAAGGCCGCTCAGCCACTGCTCCAAAACCACCATAAAAAAGCCACGGTTTGCAACTGCACATGGGGACAAAAATCATACTTTTTGGAGAAATGTCCTCTGGTCTGATGAAACAAAAATAAAACTGTTTGACCATAATGACCATTGTTATGTTTGGAGGAAAAAGGGGGATGCTTGCAAGCCGAAGAACACCATCCCAACCGTGAAGCATGGGGGTGGCAGCATCATGTTGTGGGGGTGCTTTGCTGCAGGAGGGACTGGTGCACTTCACACAATAGATGGCATCATGAGGACAGAAAATTATGTGGATATATTGAAGCAACATCTCAAGACATCAGTCAGGAAGTTAAAGCTTGGTCACAAATGGGTCTTCAAAATGGACAATGACCCCAAGCATACTTCCAAAGTTGTGGCAAAATGGCTTAAGGACAACAATGTTAAGGTATTAGAGTGGCCATCATAAAGACCTGACCTCAATCCTATAGAAAATTTGTGGGCAGAACTGAAAAAGCATGTGCGAGCAAGGAGGCCTACAACCCTGACTCAGTTACACCAGCTCTGTCAGGAGGAATGGTCCAAAATTAGTGTGGGAAGCTTGTGGAAGGCTACCCAAAACGTTTGACCCAAGTAAAATCATTTGAAGGCAATGCTACCAAATACTAATTGAGTGTATGTAAACTTCTGGCCCACTGGGAATGTGGTGAAAGAAGTAAAAGCTGAAATAAATCATTCTCTCTACTATTATTCTGACATTTCACATTCTTAAAATAAAGAGGTGATCCTAACTGACCTAAGACAGAGAATGTTTACTAGGATTAAATGTCAGGAATTGTGAAAAACTGAGTTTAAATGTATTTGGCTAAGGTGTATGTAAACTTCTGACTTCAACTGTATGTAGCTTAAGAAACAAGGTTCATGAAATCAATCATTTGCTAGAAACAGATGACATTCATATTTTGACAATCTCCGAAACGTAGATAATACCTTGATGACACAGTGGTAGTAATACATGGTTATAAGATCTACAGAAAATGCAGAAATGACAAATGTAGAGGTGTTGCTGTTTATACTCAGAACCACATTCCTGGAAAGCTTAGAGAGGATCTCATGTTAAATACTGTTGAAGTAATATGGCTACAGGTTCATCTGCCTCACCTTAAGCCCATTCTTGTGGGACGCTGCTATAGACCACCAAATGCTAACAGTCAGTACCTGGATAACATGTGTGAAATGCTTGATAATGTATGTGATATCAATAGAAAGGTATATTTTCTGGGTGATTTAAATATTGACTGGCTTTCATCATGAACACCCCCTGAGTTAATACTTGATGGAACCACCTTTTGCTTGAATTATAGCCATGAGTCTCTTTGAATACATCTCTACTAACTTTGCACACCTAGACTTTGTATTGTAGGCATGGTGTTCTTTGGGTGAAAAGATGTATTGGGTTTTGCATTCAGGCCAAAAAGTTCTCATCTGACGACAACACCTTTTGCCACTTGGCCTCGGAATCTTGGCCTCGGAATGTGCTTTTGGCAAAGCTCAAACCAGACTTGATGTGGCTTTTTTTGAGGAGTGGTGTTTTTCTTGCCACCCTCCCATAGAGGCCAGATTTGTGGAGCGCGTGTGATATTGTGGCCACATGCACACATTGAGTCTTTGCCATAAAGGCCTTCCACTTCATAATAATGGTCTTAACTGTGGGATAAGCTTTTGGAATCTTTCTATATCCATCCCCTGACTTGTGCTTTTCCACAACTGTATTTTGTAGATCTTTTGAAAGTACCTTTCCTTTGAAAAAAAGCAGTGTGTCTTTGCATGCGGATGACTCAACACTATATACATCAGCTACCAAAATGACTGAAATGACTTCAACACTTAACAAAGAGCTGCAGTTAGTTTCAGAATTGGCACAGGGTCGTCCGGGTTTGGCCATGGTAGGCCGTCATTGTAAATAAGAATTTGTTCTTAACTGACTTGTCTAGTTAAATAAAGGTTAAATAAAATAAAATAAAAAAGACAGGTTAAAGAAGATTCCACAAGTGTCTGGAACTCTATTGTAGAGATGCGATGCTATTCTTCCACAATACATTTTGTTGATGGTGAACACGCTGTCTCAGGCGCCACTCCAGAGAAGTGGCTTGCTCATTAAACCATTCAGCGATCGACCAATCGTGCGCTGTGGATGGAGGCATTGTCATCCTATGGGGGCATAACCATGGTAGCCAAAATAATGGCCTGCCCAGTATTTTTATACACAATGGAATGTTAATTGTTTAATTAACTCAGGAACCATACCTGTGTGGAAGCACCAGCTTTCAATATACTTTATATCCCTAATATCCCTAAGTGTTTCCATTATTTTGGCAGTTGTATGTATGGTATTGTACAACCTGTGTGTATGATATGGTACAAAGTTTACCAGAATTGTCAAGATTATCAATTTGGACACCAAGATTATCAACTTGGACTTAATTAATCTCATATTAGTGATTAGAGATTGATTTGATTAATTTAATTAACCAATTTATATTAGATTGATTAACCTCATATTCAGGGGTGTCATGCACCCATTATTTTAGAGGGGTACAAAGTACGTGAAGATGGACGGAGGTGGAAATCGGAAAATTTTGAAGATTTCAAACTTCTGAAACAGATGTTTCATGTAATCTAGAGCCATAATCCTTATGCCTAATTCTATATATAAAAAAAACAATAGGTATATTTTTATGCATAGCTTATCTAAGCATACCTCTTTACATGTTCAATTGTCATCTTAATTAATGACGCACATTGTTTCTTTAAGAATTTGTATGCCTTAGGGGTTTAGTACAACTACCGCACTGGTTTAATAGTATCATAACCCAAATTTTAAAGCAATTTTTGTCATTTCTAAAGCCTAGCAACCTTGCCAGCAGGCATGTCAGCTAAGATATTGATAGCCTGAAATGGCTTGGTAGCTAGATATGAGGTTGTGAGATTGGGAACCTATCAAGCTGGCTCGCTAAAGCCAATTAAATAACGCTAGGTGGCTATTATTACAGAGAAACAGCAAAACAATTTAGTTGTATTTATTCATCAAGAAGAAATCAATAGGCTACATAACTTGATCAAATTAATTTCCAAACATACCTCCTTTGTGTCTTGCCCATCACTGGCAGCTAAAATCACATCAAAAGATCAAATCACTCGACATGCTCTCTCTTCATCCACTCAAGATACCGTCTGCACGCAAATCTTTGCTCTGTGGTGCACCTTGGAAAGAACCCCTTACTAGAGAGAATAGGGGAGGGGGGTACTCTTTGCCTGGTCCAATTACTGTGCCCCCTCCGCAATATACAGCTGACAATTCTTTAAAAATAATTATGATAAAATGTGTGGGTAAAACTAAAGTTTTGTAATTCATTTAACATCTGACATTTTTTTGAACAGGACAAACCCTTGCGCCCCCTATGGACATGACACCTTTGCATGCTGGTCTGTTTTAAACACACAACCAAGAGCAGTGCAACACTGTTTCTCTGAGACCAGTGTACTAAGCATTGAGAAATAATAGTTTTTGGTACTGTAAGTATTATCTGTCCATACAGAGAGTAAATCTGGGGTGATGTGATACAGACTTAATGAAGCAGTCTGGTCACATTGAATTGCTAGAAACTCATCCCAAATGTCAACCTATTCCATATTTAGTGCACTACTTTTGATCAAGGATCATAGGACTCTAGTCAAAAGTAGTGCACTAAATAGTGCATCAGGTACCAGTTGGAACATACCCTCTGTTCGTTTTCAGCCACCTTGTGCGAGATAGTACTAAAATCACTGCACCTTGTAGTACTTCAGGATTCAAGAAGCGTGTTTCACCAGTCTGCCTGCCTGACTGTCAGCCTCAGTACTTGAAGGCTGAATGCTCCTGTAGGTCCAATACACTGATTAGTATTTTATTCTTCGCCAAACTCTTTATTCACTTTTTCCATTATGGATAATGCAAATTATAATGCAAATTTTTATCATACATGGAACCAAATTCCCTATACTGCACTACTTTAGACTAAGGCCCATAGGGCTCCGGTCAAAAGTAGTGCACTATATAGGGGATAGGGTGTCATTTCAGACACAACCAGCGTCTCTTCTCGTTGTCTCAGGACATTGGCTGTCTCCTCGCTCAGTGAGACCTCATCCTGACTTCCTAACTTCCCTCTAGCCTGGCCCTGTCCAAGACGCTGAGGATGAGAAATAGAGCTGGTGCAGCGGAGCAGAGAGACGAGAGACGGCAAGCACACACACACATACAAAACACACACAGAGCTTGAAAAAATCTTCAACGAAGAATGGGAGAAAATCCCCAAATCCAGATGGGTAAAGCTGATACAGACATACCCAAAATCTTTCAAAAACATGTTTTCACTTTGTCATTATGGGGTATTGTGTGATTGTTAGATTTTTAAAAGTTATCCGTTTACATTTCAGGCTGTAACACAACAAACTGTGGAATAAGTCAAGGGGAATGAATATATATATTCAGTGACTCCGGGATGCTGGCCTTCTAGGCAGAGTTCCTCTGTCCAGTGTCTGTATTCTTTTGCCCATCTTAATCTTTTTTTTTTATTGGCCAGTCTTATATATGGCTTCTCTCCAGTGCGCCTCCATAGTCCAGAGCTTCCGGCAACAGTTCCCAGTCCAGAGCTTCCGGCGACAGTTCCCATTCCAGAGTTTCCGGCGACGGTCCACAGTCCGGAACCTCCAACGACAGTCCACAGTCCGGAACCTCCAACGAAGGTCCATAGTCCGGAACCTCCAACGACGGTCCACAGTCCGGAACCTCCATTGACGGTCCACAGTCCGGAACCTCCAGCGACGATATGCAGACCAGAGCCTCCTACGATGGTATGCAGTCCAGAGCCTCCTGCGAGGATCCACGATCCGGTTCCTCCGGCGACGATCCACGGTCCGGAGTATCCGGCACAGATTCACGGTCCGGTTCCTCCGGCGATGACCCACGGTCCGGTTCCTCCGGCGATGACCCACGGTCCGGTTCCTCCGGCGACGACCCACGGTCTGGTTCCTCTGGCGACAAGCCACGGTCTGGTTCCTCGGCGATGACCCACGGTCCGGTTCCTCTGGCGACAAGCCACGGTCTGGTTCCTCTGGCGACAAGCCACGGTCTGGTTCCTCCGGCGATGACCCACGGTCCGGTTCCTCTGGCGACAAGCCACGGTCTGGTTCCTCTGGCGACAAGCCACGGTCTGGTTCCTCCGGTCGGTGGTTCCTCCGGGCGACCCACGGTCCGGTTCCTCCGGCGACGACCCACGGTCCGGTTCCTCCGGCGACGACCCACGGACTGGTTCCTCCGGCGACGACCCACGGTCCGGTTCCTGTAGCGACAAGCCACGGTCTGGTTCCTCCGGCGACGACCCACGGTCCGGTTCCTCCGGCGACGACCCATGGTCCGGTTCCTCCGGCGACGACCCACGGTCCGGTTCCTCTGGCGACAAGCCACGGTCTGGTTCCTCCGGCGATGACCCACGGTCCGGTTCCTCTGGCGACAAGCCACGGTCTGGTTCCTCCGGCGATGACCCACGGTCCGGTTCCTCTGGCGACAAGCCACGGTCTGGTTCCTCCGGCGATGACCCACGGTCCGGTTCCTCTGGCGACAAGCCACGGTCTGGTTCCTCCGGCGATGACCCACGGTCCGGTTCCTCTGGCGGCAAGCCACGGTCTGGTTCCTCTGGCGACAAGCCACGGTCTGGTTCCTCCGGCGATGACCCACGGTCCGGTTCCTCCGGCGACGACCCACGGTCCGGTTCCTCTGGCGACAAGCCACGGTCTGGTTCCTCCGATGACGTATCCACGAGTTCCATGTTTGAAAATATTGGGATGTATTGGACTGCTCAAAGAGGAGATCAGTAGCCCTCAGATTGCGTCTTTTGACCCACTTACATTAAATGAGCGTCAGTGATGACCACATGCCCCAAGTAAGCAACGACATGGGGATTCTGTCTCTGATCCAACGTGTCTGGGACAGCTAAATTATGGCCAAAATCGTGTATTGTACACCCAGCTTACATGATTTCAATGATGATTGTTTTACACTGTTCAATTAAATCAAAACAATTTTCAGCATTTTCATCTATTTCTGAATTTCAAACACTCATTTGAGATCATTTCCACACTGCCACGTATGTCTGCACTATATGGGAAAACAATGTAAGCCTTATTTTTAAGTGTTGCAAATGCGATTTGATTTGCAATTTAGAGCAAAACACGACACTTGGGTTAACTGTTGGAATTATGGAAATAGAATGATTATTCTATTGCTATAGTATAAATATAATAGTGGGCACTTTGAACACAGCGTGTTTAACATGACAGTGAATGAAAATGCCAGGGAGCAGTTATTGTGAACGGGTAGGGACCAAAGTGTTGATAAGTGTTTCCTAGGGGACCCTATAATCTTAGCTAAATTGAATGTTTTACCTTAGCTACTTCATGCAGCTAACATATTCATGCTTCTTTGATTTAGAAGATACTGTTGCACAAACCACATGCTGATTTAGGTCAACACCCTTACTGTTATTGTCAGTCTGTATAGCTAGTTATGTTTGCTTTGACTCAGTGCATTTATTAGCTTGCTAACTATCAAGCTAACAAGCGATTATCATTAGTGGCTAACACGATTTAGGCCCAACTTGCTAAGAAAAGACAAACTAGCCATTTGCACATGTAAGAAACAAATGAATAGTGTAAATATTGAACACTAGTGGATTTATATTAAGAAGCAAAGTAAAAACAGCATCGTTGTCCTCAACATTGTTGCTTGTTCTTCATTGATCATGCAGACTAAATGCAAGTATCTCGTGGTCAAGCAACAACAAATGTGCTCCTTGAGTGACAGGTGGACGTCTAGGTCTGTGTGGAAAGTGGCATGGAGAGAGAGAAAGAAAGAGAGAGAGTGGCAGGAGATTACTTATTACTACAGAAGGAAAAGTAAAAACCCAAACCGGTCCGCGGATCAATACCGGTGCATCGTAAAATATGGTATACAGCCCAGCCCTAACTGTTCGGATGCTGGCTTCCTCTAAAGTAAATTGATGTTTTGCCAAAATAATATAATTACTCCTGTCTAAATAAAATCATTCAAATCATACAATCAACCATGACATAGCCACAGAAAAGCATTACTTTAATAGACAAAAAATTTGCTTTTCTTTCAAAAAGAAGGACATTTCTAAGTGACCTCAAACGGTAGTGTACGTTAATGCATGTAAACCCAGCAAAAAAAGAAATGTCCTCTCACCGTCAACTGTGTTTATTTTCAGCAAACTTAACATGTGTAAATATTTGTATGAACATAGCAAGATTCAACAACTGAACAAGTTCCACAGACATGTGTCACGCCCTGACCTTAAGGAGCCTTTTTATGTTTCTATTTGGGTGTGATTTGGGTGGGCATTCTATGTACTGATTTCTATGTTTTGTGTTTCTATGTTTTGGCCGGGAATGGTTCTCAATCAGGGACAGCTGTCTATCGTTGTCTCTGATTGGGAATCATACTTAGGCAGCCTTTTCCCTTTTGTTATTATGGGAAGTTGTCTATGTGTAGTGGCCTGCGAGCACTACGTAGCTTTATGTTCATTTGTTATTTTCTTGTTTTGTTGGCGACATTATAAATAAACTAAAATGTACGCTTACGACGCTGCGCCTTGGTCCATTCCTTTCGACGGACGTGACAACATGTGACTAACAGAAATGGAATAATGTGTCCCTGAACAAAGGGGGGTCAAGATCAAAAGTAACAGTCAATATCTGGTGTGGCCACCAGCTGCATTAAGTACTGCAGTGCATCGCCTCCTCAAGGACTGCACCAAATTTGCCAATTCTTGCTGTGAGATGTTACCCCACTCTTCCACCAAGGCACCTGCAAGTTCCCGGACATTTCTGGGGGGAATGGCCCTAGCCCTCACCCTCCGATCCAACAGGTCCCAGACGTGCTCAGTGGGATTGAGATCCGGGCTCTTTGCTGGCCATGGCAGAACAGACATTCCTGTCTTGCAGGAAATCACGCACAGAACGAGCAGTATGGCTGGTGGCATTGTCATGCTGGAGGGTCATGTCCGGATTAGCCTGCAGGAAGGGTACCACATGAGGGAGGAGGATGTCTTCCCTGTAACGCACAGCGTTAAGATTGCCTGCAATGACAACAAACTCAGTCCGATGATGCTGTGACACACCAGCACCAGACCATGACGGACCCTCCACCTCCAAATCGATCCAGACTACAGGCCTCGGTGTATCACTCATTCCTTCGACGATAAATGCGAATCCGACCATCACCCCTGGTGAGACAAAACCGCGACTCGTCAGTGAAGAGCACTTTTTGCTAGTCCTGTCTTGTCCAGCGACGATGGGTTTGTGCCCATAGGCAACATTGTTGCCGGTGATATCTGGTGAGGACCTGCCTTTCAACAGGCTTACAAGCCCTCAGTCCAGCCTCTCTCAGCCTATTGCGGACAGTCTGAGCACTGATAGAGGGATTGTGCGTTCCTGGTGTATCTCGGGCTGTTGTTGTTGCCATCCTGTACCTGTCCGGCAGGTGTGATGTTCGGATATACCAATCCTGTGCAGGTGTTGTTACACGTTGTCTTCCACTCTAAGGACGATCAGCTGTCCGTCCTGTCTCCCCGTAGCGCTGTCTTAGGCGTCTCACAGTACGGACATTGCAACTTGTTGCCCTGGCAACATCTGCAGTTCTCATGTCTCTTTGCAGCATGCCTAAGGCACGTTTTTCACAGATGAGCAGGGACCCTTGGCATCTTTCTTTTGGTATTTTTCAGTCACTAGAGAGTCCTCTTTAGTGTCCAAAGTTTTCATAATTGTTACCTTGATTGCCTACCGACTGTAAGCTGTTAGTGTCTTAACGACCATTCCACGGGTGCATGTTCATTAATTGTTTATGGTTCATTGAACAAGCATGGGAAACAGCGTTGAAACCCTTTGCAATGAAGATCTGTGAAGTTATTTTGATTTTTACGAATTATCTTTGAAAGATAGGGTCCTTTTACCATTCACCTTCCCAGAGTGAAACGTTGTTTAAAGAGTTCACAACCTTCCTCATTTGAAAAAAAATCCAACACTCTCGCGGCCTCGATAGTCACCAAGCCTCTGTGCGAAAGGACACAATTTTATGATAATATTATTATCTGAGGATCCCATATATTCAGTGGAAACATCATAAAATACCTGCCATTCCTAAAAACAGCTGGCTGTCCCATGTTCACTGGCGCTGTAAACTCTGAGGGCCAGGAAATAGACTGTTGATGTTGCAAGTTCGCCAGCGAAAGCTTCAGGCCGGACCCAGTTGATTGATTTGATACAATGTTGCACTTTGCTAGCAATAGCTCAAGTAAAGACAGATAGAAAGGGAGGCAGACAGGTGGAGTAGAGAGATGTTTGCGATTGAAAGAACCTGAATTTTCATCATGATATTTTCTACTGTTTTTTATTTGTCGGCTTTAGGCCTATGTATTTTACTTAGTTGACAAAGGAAGTTATAGGCCTACTGCTGCATTGGCCTGTAGGCTATCTCTGAGTTCCATGTGCTCATTTATTTAGCTGCCAATGGACCACGGTGTATCAATGTGTCTATATGGCAGAGGCTGCTGCGTGCACACATAGAAGGTCCTGTGAAAAAACGTTCCCCCCCTATGGAAATCAAATGTCCGTCCAGCTGATTCGTTATAGCACCGACCCTGGCTGGCTACATTGTTTTATATCATTTTAAGACTCTGGGTTTCAGGAATTGGCAGTTACAGGTTGTTGTTTTTTTTAAAGCTAAATGCTCCAACTTCCTGAGGGGGGGAAGTTGACTGACCCCCTCAGGATCTCCTCCCTACCCAACCTTAAGCCTACATCAGTACCACCTTGTCAGAAAATCCTAGGGAGATCCCTGATTGTACATTTAATAGTATTTCTAGTTAGCTACTGAAGAGCAGCCAATTACCAAGTACCCATATCAGTCTATAGTCTACCATGCCTACTGAGGTAGTTTTCTGCCAACATCATCATTAGGCATTTGCCTATGATTTGATCAGTATGGGTGTCGCACGTGTGTGGTCATGGTGTCCATGGGGCCGCCGCCGCTCTAAAGTGGTGCTCATAAAAATTATTTAAGGTTGTCAGGTCTGTGAATGACAAATGGCTTGTTATCGGACATCAAATAATGTTTATGGAATGCTGTGATTTAACGGCAAATCATATCATCAAATGCAGCTATCTATCAGATGTTTTCATCATAAGCTGTTAAGCATTATGTTCCGAGTCATTAAGGCTGTTATTTAAAACTAATAAAAGCCATGTTAAATTTGCCAAAGATTACAGCAGCAGTGCCTCTGAAGTTGAATTTATTGACATGAAATGAACCCTCCTCTCTTATGCCCCCTCTCTCTCTCTGCTAAGGAGCAACGCAACAGTGTCTCTTATATTAATTAGGCTGACAGGTCACAATGGACTTTGAAGGCGGTTAGTAGAAATGTAAAGGATTTGATTATAATATTTGTCCACTGACTCCAACTGAGGATACAGGATATGTTTACATTGTTGATGATTGGACAGCAGTTCACTACAGTTTTGATCTCAACGACTTATCTAAAATGGTACATCCCAATTGTTGTTATAGTGCAACACTGTCTTGCTGACAGTGGGATGAATATTGAACAATCAATATATCCATCACATATCCTCTCTAGTTCAGATCCTCACAAACCGCCTTTTAAATCCATCAGTGTCTTCCTCCTAGCTCTCTCTGTGACCGTCCACTGTCCTATTCTTCATGGATCAGTCTCATCTCTCATCACTCAGTGTTTGAGGACAGATAGCTCTGAGTCAGTTACACCATCCCCTGACCTTAGCTGTTTCTGCAGACTTCACCTCAGCAAGATCTGTTTGTGCGGTCTTGCTAATAGAAACAGATAATAACACAAACTGATCTGGGATCAGGCTTTGATCTTTCTGTATTGCTAGCTAGGCCAAACAATCCACCATGAAGGGCAAGAGGTATTATTGTAGCCTGGTCAAAGATCAGTTTGTGCTGTCTTGCCAGCTTCTATGGTCATTGTCATGCATTAGCAGCATAAACTTGTGGCAAACCACACAAACTGATCTGAGACCAGGCTAGGATTCTTAGGCCCAGCCGGGTGTGATTGTCAGAATCCCCACAGGGTAGATAGATGAAGAGGACATGAACAGGGCTGTGTTGCTTCTTACCCACAGGAAGAAACACTTCTGTTCCCTTCCTGCTCGGGCCAAAGCCATAGAGCCTAATGTGAGCAGACAGTAATTATTGGATCTGATGGGATTAAACTAATTTGTTTGGCCAACCTCTAGCTAAATGAAGACTGTGCCCATATTAGGACACCCTTTGCGTCAGTCGTGACTCTGAAGCTGTCCTAATATGGATATCTGTATGGATTAGGTTTAAAACTGGAATCCTTAATTGATACATCCAATGATATATACCCATTGATTCTTGAAGAATGTAACTTATAAATGCCTCATGAGCTTAGTTCAGCTGTCGTACTCCATCAGAACCCAAAATGTAAGCTTGTTTTACTATAAAGTTTGTAAACAATGTAAAGGTATAGAAACAATGTACATCCTCAAAACATGGTTGCAACTGTAATTTTGATATCATGGATGGTCAGTCCTTCCATCCATAGCTCTATCTATGAATTTGAGAGTGCTTACATTTCTCCAGGCACATCCCTCATCTTTTTACCGAAACAGAGGCTGGGTGACGCCATGTTAATGTTTTAATTAAGGATTCTAGATTTAGGGCTCTATTGAATCAGATCCACATTAGCCGACATCCGTATAGCGGTTGTTTTGACAGTGTCGTAGGTGGAACTGTGTTAGAGCTGTCAAATCCACAAGTGGTTCCTGGCAATATACCTAAAGCAGACATTGCCATTGGCTGCATGGTGTCACATTTAGACATATCACATACAGCCTTATTTAAAAGTTGGAACACTGGAACATGATGTAATCTACACCTCCATTAGGAAAACTGGAAAATGAGATGTAATCTACACCTACATTAGGAACACTGGAAAATGAGATGTAATCTACACCTCCATTAGGAACACTGGAACATGATGTAATCTACACCTCTATTAGGAACACTGGAACATGATGTAATCTACACCTCTATTAGGAACACTTGAACATGATGTAATCTATACCTCCATTAGGAACACTGGAACATGATGTAATCTATACCTCCATTAGGAACACTTGAACATGATGTAATCTATACCTCCATTAGGAACACTGGAACATGATGTAATCTACACCTCCATTAGGAACACTGGAACATGAGATGTAATCTACACCTCCATTAGGAACACTGGAACATGAGATGTAATCGACACCTCCATTAGGAACACTGGAACATGATGTAATCTACACCTCTATTGTGAACACTAGAACATGAGATTTTAATCTACACCTCCATTAGTAACACTTGAACATGATGTAATCTACACCTCCATTAGGAACACTGGAACATGATGTAATCTACACCTCCATTAGGAACACTGGAACATGAGATGTAATCTACACCTCCATTAGGAACACTGGAACATGAGATGTAATCGACACCTCCATTAGGAACACTGGAACACAAGATGTAATCTACACCTCCATTAGGAACACTGGAACATGAGATGTAATCTACACTTCCATTAGGAACACTGGAACATGAGATGTAATCGACACCTCCATTAGGAACACTGGAACATGAGATGTAATCTACACCTCCATTAGGAACACTGGAACATGAGATGTAATCGACACCTCCATTAGGAACACTGGAACATGAGATGTAATCTACACCTCCATTAGGAACACTGGAACATGATGTAATCTACACCTCTATTGTGAACACTAGAACATGAGATTTTAATCTACACCTCCATTAGCAACACTTGAACATGATGTAATCTACACCTCCATTAGGAACACTGGAACATGATGTAATCTACACCTCCATTAGGAACACTGGAACATGATATAATCTACACCTCCATTCGGAACACTTGGAATTCTTTCTATACAGCCTACACTTTCTCCTTCTGAACTTTTAATGCAAGTGGGGCGGGTGTGGCTTTCTGACAATGATCAAGAGCAGCTGCTCACCGATTAGACAGCGTCAGCGCAGTTACACCTCCAACGCCGCCAAAACATCAGCTACGCGGGTGTCGGCTATTGCCAGGCAACGCTTGATCTTATTGAATCGAGGCTTTAATCTGTGTCCAGACCACCGGCCCCTTATGTCGAAATTATACATTTGGCTAGACACATCTTGCTCAACTTGTCATAGTTCAAAACAGTCATTTAAAGAGGTTCTCTATCACATTTATCAAGGGACAATTCAGTCAGTGGGAAATAACCCAGAGAGTATAGGTAGACTGCGTTGGTATGCCATTCACACAATTCAATTCATTCTAAAAGGTTACCATGGTTGGGAAATTGTCAGATCTCATGCTTCTCAAACAAAGCTTTCTCAGATGCAAATCACTGAGCAGCTCCAGTATGACTAGCTCTGAATATGCGATCAGATCCACTGCCTCTCTTCATTGGACTTCTACTACTCGCACACATAAACACATGCACACACACACACGCACACACACACACACACACACACACACACACACACACACACACACACACACACACACACACACACACACACACACACACACACACACACACACACACACACACACACTCTCTCACAATTTTCACAGAGGTCACTGTTAGCACCTTCTCTTCATGCATTCAGTTTAAATTGAAATACTTCTCTTTCATACAGTAAACAGCAGAGCAGAAACAACTCTCCCTCCATTAGATCTCCAAGCCCCTGAGGAATAGTCTGCCCTGATAGAACCAACAGTCATATTCTGTATTACACCATTGATTTACTTTGCAGGGCTCACCTCTTGTATGTCTGTAGTCTATTGCTCTGTGACACATACACACACTCACTCACACACACAAGCATTTAAAATCAAATTTTATTTGTCACATACACGTGTTTAGCAGATGTTATTACGGGTGTAGCGAAATGCTAGGCACACTCAGGCACACTCACACACAGCTGTGTATCTAATGAAGCTGACCAGGTATAAGGCCCATGCTAGGACCATTAATAACACAGCTTTCCCCTCTCGCTGAAGTGCCCTGCCTCTGGTCCCCAGATTAGCATGGTGAATTCTCTCTGCAAGAATTGGAACTTGTCCCAAATGGCACCCTATTCCCTATTTAGTGTGAACCAAAATCAGATTTTTTCATTGAGGAAGGGGGATGGAATGAAGTGCATCTTTAAATTACAGTACTTCTATGAATTAACCATTAGAGCAGAGCACTGTGCCGTCTGTTGGAGCTGGGCTATTCATCACCTCCATGAGGAGATCTGAACAGGCAATAGAGACCATGCTGAATAGCCCTATCATGTCTCTTGTTCTATCATGGGGTGGGAAATATGAAGATATGAAGAGATAAAAAACACAGTTTTACCTTCATTCTTCATATTCAAATGTTCAACAAATCAATCAAATGTTCAGCACTACACTTTTGGCCTTCTGGGAGACATACTGTACGAACATATGAGAGTAAGAGCAAGGAAGGATGGACGGATAGACAGAGACACAGTGCTTGAACGTAGTATGATTACTAGCCAGGTCCTCTAATGCTCCCAGGTCCTCAGCGAAATCAATTGGCTGGAACGGTGTTATTCATTAGTTCCATGACCTTTCAGCCTCAACCAGAGACCAAGGAGGAACTGTCCTGCTGGTGCTTTTGTTTTGTTTGTGTGTGTGTGTGTGTGTGTGTGTGTGTGTGTGTGTGTGTGTGTGTGTGTGTGTGTGTGTGTGTGTGTGTGTGTGTGTGTGTGTGTGTGTGTGTGTGTGTGTGTGTGTGTGTGTGTGTGTGTGTGTGTGTGTGTGGACATGTTTAACCATACTTATGGGGACCAGAAGTCTTCAGAATGATAGAGAACAAGGACAATTTGAACAAGTAGGGACATTTTGCCGTTCCCCACAAGGAATATTGCTATTTTAGGCTTAGGGGTTAGGTTTAGGTTTATGGTTACAATTAGGGTTAAGGTTAGAATTAAGGTTGGGATTCACGGTTAGTTTTTGGGGTTGTGTGTGTGTGTGTGTGTGTGTGTGTGTGTGTGTGTGTGTGTGTGTGTGTGTGTGTGTGTGTGTGTGTGTGTGTGTGTGTGTGTGTGTCTATATATAGCCTGATCCCCACATGATCATGAGCCAGAGGTTTATTTGGGTATTTACACTCAAGTGCACTGCATGCCTCACTGAAGCCTACCGGTCGACAGAACACTTCACATGCAAATGTCTTGTTAGTCACTATATTTGCATCAGGAAATTATCTTTCCTTTAGATCAGGGGTGTCAAACTCATTCCACAAAGGGCCGAGTGTCTGCGGGTTTTCCTTTCAGTTAAGACCCAGACAACAAGGTGAAGGCAGCTCCTTACTGATCAGTGACCTTAATTCATCAATCAAGTACAAGGGTGGAGCGAGAACCCGCAGACATTCGGCCCTCCATGGATTGAGTTTGACACATTTGCTTTAGATTAATAAAATAAAGATAGAGACATGCTAGATAATTTGCTGAGCATACCTCGATCGACAGTAGTACACTATAGATGAGTCTCTTTTACGATCGATACTAGTATGTTATCCATTGTCTGCTGGTCTCTTTATTACTCCCAGTCACAGAACATTGATTTTTCCTTTTCTCCACTGTGTATCATCATGGTAAATATTGACACAGAAGTGGATTATTAAATACACTGTAACGAAGCCATCAGATTCAGACTTTAAACACACAGTATGTTGTCTGAATAAGATCAAATGCGACATATGATGTCACCACTAAGTAATGTAGAATGAACCTGACAGCTATGAAATTTCAAATGACTGAGGACGTTTAGTCTTGATTTATGGCACAGCGGTAATGTCAGCGTTTCCCTTTGACCAGTAGATGGCAGTGTTGTATCATCAATGCCTCATGCTTACAGCTCAATGACTAGAATTTTGGAAGGACAGGCTTAGTAAAGTGTAGTGTATTGTGTATTACTGTGTATTACATTTTGTAAATCTAATTGCAAAAATATACTTAAGTATCAAAAGTAAAAGTATAAATAATTTGAAATGGCTTATAATAAGAAAACCAGATGGCACAATTTTTTCATTTTTTTAATTTACGGTTAGCCAGGGGCACACTGCAACACGCAGACATTATTTAGAAACAAAGCATTTGTGTTCAGTCAGTCCACCAGATCAGAGGCAGTAAGGATGACCAGTAGGGATGTTCTCTTGATAAGTGAGGGAATTGGAAGTTAAGTGAAGTGAAAGTAGTCAAAAATATAAATAGTAAAGTACAGATACCTAAATGTACTTTTTCACTTTCTACTTAAGTTGTACATTCAACTATTTTTATTTAAGTACTTTACACCACTGTCCAATCGGGAGTAGGGCCTATTGCCTACAATAGAACATCATGCATTCTAGTGTTTGAACTTCTAACGCGGCTGCATGGGATTTGTCATATATAAAGTTGCTTGGTTTCATTGCACCCAGTGGCAGTGTAGGGCGATAAGGTAGCACAAGGAGTCGCTTGTGGATTTCACAGCTCTTAACGCAGCTCCACTGCCATAACAACCTCTATGCAGGTGTCGGCCAAAGCTCATCTGATTTAATCGAGCCCTAGAACCTTTAGATGGAATTTTTTCCTGTTTGCATTGATGTTGTTATATGTTTGGATCCTGTTGTCATTCACTCAGAATCAGTCAGTTGCCATACCCACTCATTACCGTGGGACCCTAGAAGCTGTATGTGTGCGTGTAACATTTCACGTTTGTCATTAACAAACATGTTTCTATATTTCAACCAATTCTTTGAATTACTTTTGAAAATTTGTGGCTCTCAGAGTATTTCAATATAATTATATTAGGTAATATGCAGTCCACAAGAAACAGATAACTGATCATTTAGAACAACATGTATATATGTTATGATTATGCTACCATAATTGTTCCATTAACTCAAGTGATCTTAAATTCACCAATGTGAAAAGTAACACTTTTGGAGACCATAGTGGTTGTTTAGAATGTCTCCAATTAAGATCCAGTAATAACGTTTAGTATCTTCAAGCATCGTCATATCTAAGCTAATCATGCAGGGCACGCGTTACATTGTAATATACGATGTACATACCGCAAAATACTTTGCTGTTTGATTTGTTGTCTTCCAAATGGCACCACACCAGTGAGTCTCTGTGATTTAGCGTCTACGTGTATGTCCGCTCTTTTTGGGCCTTAATGGTATCCGTAGCAATACTTGCGGAAGAGGATAAGGGAGAAAATGGCTACAGAGACAATCGACAACGATGTAGCAGTGGAGCTAAGCCCTAATTCTAGAGAAGAGGTAGCTAAGAAGTTTGTACCCATATATAATAACTCGAACAAAACAATCCCATAAAGGAATACAACAGTATTAGTTATGTTAGTTCTAAGTTTAAAAAAATATTTGAAATGCTACTTACAGCGGGCCTTTTCTACTGCCGGCTAGACAGGCTAGTAAAGTTAGCTAGCTTGCTACACTTCTCACATGGCAGAAAGCGCCACACAGGGAGGAGAGCGTCTTTGCAGCTAAGTGTTCACTGCCGTTTCGATATATCTAGGTACTAGCGAGATAACTTCACTGACAAACGAACTTTGATGTGTGAATGTCGGACCAAATAAAATCGCTAGCATCAGCTATTTGGATAGCTAACGTCACGTCATATCAACGTTAGCTGACCAAGTTAGCTAGCTACGCCACATCAAACATGATAACAGAAATTTGGGACGCTGGATTGCAACAGGCTAGCTAACAATATGTATTTAGTCAATATCTTGCTAAACGTGGTCAGTGTTGATAGACGATGTGTCGCTCGCAAATGTGTATTCTGTACACATTGGCAGAGAAACATGGCAGTGTCTACCTCAAATCAAATTGTATTTGTCACATGCGCCGAATACACAGGTGTAGACTTTACAGTGAAATGCTTACTTACAAGCCCTTAACCAACAATGCAGTTGTAAGAAAATACAAAAAAAGAGAAGATAATAATTAAATAATTAAAGAGCAGCTGTAAATACAGCCTATCTGCTGACTGGCGTCTCCATGTAAAACGTTCATAGTCAGATTCCCAGCAGCTTGCTGAAGATGTTTAATTAACCTTAGATCAAAGTTTGTCCTGGAATCTTGGAGAAAAAACAAAACGTGTAATTTCATGAAGCATTTAATTTCTGCAGAGGAAGGCATACAGCAGCTAAGTGTACCTTCGGGTTGTGGCTTTTAGAGCTACCCTTTTCTTAACCTCCCTACTGTATCCAGCACCCACGACCTCATAACTAACAACTGCAGCATAATTTGGCTTCCTTCAGGTTTGTTATAACCTGTGCATGTGTTTATAGAACCTCTCCACTTCAGCCTCTGATTTCAGTTTCCTTCCAACAGTGGTAGCCAGTGCCCAGTGGCCTATGAAATGATCTCAGTAATCATATTGTTGCCTGCTCCTGTGTATTTAATGTCTGCCCTAGGAGGTGTTTGTTGTTCACGGAGCAGCTTGCATTATTTGTTTCCATGCCCTTTGCTTTCATACACCATAACATCAAGCTTCAGTTCAGATAGCCATCCTTCCAAGTAGGCTAAACCAGCTATGTTTTTCCTAGCCACCGTGCTTCTACACCTGCATTGCTTGCTGTTTGGAGTTTTAGGCTGGGTTTCTGTACAGCACTTTGAGATATCAGCTGATATACGAAGGGCTATATAAATGCATTTGATTTGATTTGCCCTTTGTTCCTCCTCCAGCCTCCCAGGACCAGTGGCATGGATCAGCCCCGGAGGAGCAGGAGTAGGAGTGGCAGCAGGAGCCTGTCCGAGGAAGGAGGGAGAGAGAACAATGTGGCACAGCAGAAGAGCAATGGTGAGTGGAAATGACTATTTCTTCAGAAAAAGGCTTTGCTATCTGAAGATAATTTGCCCTGCTCGATCCACATCTGTAATGGACCTAGATGTTTAGAAAGTTACATTTATTCTAAAATGTACACTAACGTTAAGTTTGGGGTCACCTGTGAGGACTTGAGGCATCTGGTTCTCAAACTAGACACTCTAATGTACTTGTCCTCTTGCTCAGTTGTGCACCGGGTCCTCCCACTCTTCTTTCTATTCTGGTTAGAGACAGTTTGTGCTGTTCTGTGAAGGGAGTAGTACACAATGTTGTATGAGATCTTCAGTTTCTTGGTAATTTCAATCATGGAATCGCCTTAAATTATCAGAACAAGTTTCAGAAGAAAGTCCTTTGTTTCTGACCATTTTGAGCCTGTAATCGAACCCACAAATCCTGATGCTCCAGATACTCAACTAGTATAAAGAAGGCCAGTTTGATTGCTTCTTTAATCAGAACAACAGTTTTCAGCTGTGCTAACATAATTTCAAAAAAGGTTTTCTAATGCTCAATTAGCCTTCTAAAATTATAAACTTGGATTAGCTAACACAACGTGCCATTGGAACACAGAAGTGATGATTGCTGATAATGGGCCTCTGTGCGCCTATGTAGATATTCCATTAAAATTCAGCCGTTTCCATCTACAATAGTCATTTACAACATTAACAATGTCGACACTGTATTTCGGATCAATTTGATGTTATTTTAATGGACAAAAATGTGCTTTTCTTTCAAAAACAAGGACATTTCAAAGTGACCCCAAATTTTTGAACGGTAGTGTATGCAATTATGTAGTAACCAAAAAAGTGTTAAACATATATCAACATATATTTTATATTCTTCAAAGTAGCCACCCTTTGCCTTGATGACAGCTTTGAATACTCTTGGCATTCTTTCAACCAGCTTCACCTGGAATGCTTTTCCAACAGTCTTGAAGGAGTTCCCACATAAGCTGAGCACTTGTTGGCTGCTTTTCCTTCACTCTGTGGTTCAGCTCATCCCAAACCATCTCAATTGGGTTGAGGTCGGGTGATTGTGGAGGCCAGGTCATCTGATGCAGCACTCCATCACTCTCCTTGGTCAAATAGCCCTTACACAGCCTGGCGGTGTGTTGGGTCTTATTGTCCTGTTGAAAAGCAAATGATAGTCCCACTAAGCGCAAACCCCTTGGGATGTTGTATTGCTGCAGAATGCTGTGGTAGCCATGCTGGTTAAGTGTGCCTTGAATTCTAAATAAATCACAGTGTTACCAGCAAAGCACCATCACACCACCACCTCCATGCTTCAAGGTGGGAACCACACCGTGGTTGAGCCGGCAGGGTAGCCTAGTGGTTAGAGCGTTGGACTAGTAACCGGAAGGTTGCAAGTTCAAATCCCCGAGCTGACAAGGTACAAATCTGTCGTTCTGCTCCTGAACAGGCAGTTAACCCACTGTTCCTAGGCCGTCATTGAAAATAAGAATTTGTTCTTAACTGACTTGCCTAGTTAAATAAAGGTAAAATAAAATAAAAAACACGTGCAGAGATCATCCGTTAACCTACTCTGTGTCTCACAAAGCCACGGTGGGTTACTACCAAAAATCTCATATTAGAACTCATCAGACCAAAGGACAGATTTCTACTGGTCTAATGCTTGTGTTTCTTGGCCCAAGAAAGTCTCTTCTTGTTATTTGTCCTTTAGTGGTTTCTTTGCAGCAATTCGACCATGAAGGCCTGATTCTCACAGTCTGCTCTGAACAGTTGATGTTGAGATGTCTGTTTCTTGAACTCTGTGAAGCATTTATTTGGGCTGCAATTTCTGAGGCTTGTAACTCTTCTGGCCTTGTCCTCTGCAGCAGAGGTAACTCTGGGTCTTCCTTTCCTGTGGCGGTCCTCATCAGAGACAGTTTCATAGCGCTTGATGGTTTTTGCGACTGCACTTGAAGAAACTTTAAAAGTTATTGAAATGTTATGCATTGAATGACCTTCATGTCTTAAAGTAAGTATGGACTGTCGTTTCTATTTGCTTATTTTATTTTTTCTTGCCGTAATATGGACTTTTGGTATTTTACCAAATATCTTCTGTATACCACCCATACCTTGTCACAACACAACTGATTGGCTCAAACATTAAGAAGGAAAGAAATTGCACAAATAAACTTTTAACAAGGCACACCTGTTATTTGAAATGCATTCCAAGTGACTACCTCATGAAGTGGGTTGAGAGAATGCCGAGTGCAAAACTGTCATCAAGACAAAGTGTGGCTACTTTGAAGAATATAAAATATATTTTGATTTGTTAAACTGTTTTTTATTACAACATGATTCCATATGTGTTATTTAATAGTTTTGATATCTTCACTGTTATTCTACAATGTAGAAAATAGTAAAAATAAAGCAACTCTTGAATGAGTAGGTGTGTCCAAACGTTTGACTGGTACTGTATGTATAGAAGAAATCATATATTTTCCCCAAGGCTTGTTGGAACTTGGATTTGTCCCAATAACCTCCATTACCACTATCTCCCTTCTGTTGTTTACCTGGTTTCTCATCCTCATCACTGACAGACAGACAGTTCCAGCCTAGCAGCTCTCTGAGTCTGTGTTATTGTCCAGATAATGCTTTCAATCATCCCTTCTGCTGAGCTGTTGCAAATCCTTCCTCCGCTCTGAGAGAGAGGAAGAAAGACGGAGAGAAAGAGGATAGAGATGGAGAGAAAGAGGATAGAGATGGAGAGTGAGGGAATGGGAATAGGAGGCAGAGAAAAAGGGAGACAGGCGGAGAGGGCAACACAAGCCTCCCGACATACACCCAAGGGTATTTGAAAAGTGCCAGAGCGCAGAATGTGCTGCTTGCTGCTGATAGTCCTTTAAGTAGATCCCCTGTAACACCCAGGGTCTTACTCTGGCTGCCTTGAGTTAGACTGTGCGCCAAATCATACCCTATTCCATATGTAGTGCATTACTTATGAACAGGTTATATAAGGCTCTGGTCAAAAGTGGTGCGCTATATAGGGAAGAGGGTGCCATTTGGGGCAGAACCTTAGAGCTGTTGCATTTCCCCCACAGCAGTCTCGGGAGGGAATTATGATGCTGTTGTTGTTATTGCACTATGTAGACCGGATGTTCTCACTGTCTTGGTTGCAAATAGTGTCAGTGAATGTTGTTTACTGTTTATTTCTCAGTATCAACAAAAGAACATTTGAATTGGTATTACACAAATCAGAAGTTGTGAATGCCAATTTTCAACAATGCATCATATCAGTGAGTGGTGGTGAGGCGGTGCTGTTATCATCTAGAAGTGGATATGGCTGTCAGAGACCTTTTGACTCAGTTTTAGCACTGATTGCGGTTGCCTGAAAGACACACCTCACTGCTTTGGGATTGCAGCTACTGTATGGATTTAATGGATGCTTCTCAGTGTTTCCCTCAAGCTACTTTGTAGGCTAATTGTTTCACTATAGGTAGTGTGTCCAATCAAAATGTATCTTTTGACCAATGGGTAAAATAATATGTTAATTATGTCAATAATATTCGATCAAAAGTTTCAAACCTCATGTCTCGATCATAATCCGTTCAAAAGTGATTGGAGTTTTTACCCTTGTAGGATGGCCAGAATTAGGGTGACTAAATCAATGGAGGCTGGAAAATGACATTGTCAGCTCGGCTGCATTCTGTGCAAGAATTAAGGCTACTGACTACCTGACAGGCTCACTTCCCTGTTGAACTCGTCATCTTGAATCCACAGGAAATAAAAAAATATATATATGTAGAGGTTAGATGGGCTCCTGAGTGGCGCAGTGGTCTAAGGCACTGCATCGTAGTACTATATGTGTCTCTACAGACCCTGGTTCGATTCCAGGCTGTATCACACCCGGCTGTGATTGGTAGTCCCATAGGGCGGCTCGCAATTGGTCCAGCGTCGTCCGGGGTAGGCCGTCATTGTAAATAAGAATTTGTACTTAATGGACTTGCCTAGTTGAATAAATAAAAAATAAAGATGGATATTGATTTTGAGACGTAGTGTTGTCATATTTTTTGTATAGGTTTCTCATATTAATACAACATTTCTGTTCTTTTAGATCTCGCATAAAAACAAGTGTATGTCTGTGAAATGTCAACGGAGCACAAACTAATGCCAAGCTTTTTATTTGATCAGATCTTGTCATGCTTATTTTGCTTTTTGAGACCAAACAACTTTGATGACGACGATCACACAATGTAAAATCCTCAACTTGTTACGAGTAACCTGCGCCGCTATGTCAACCGAGCTTGGGACTTATTATCGGATGTATTATGTTAAGAAATCTTACTTTTTGGATATAATCTATGTTAATGATATATTAGAGAAAGGCCCACTGAACAATTCAGAACAAGAGTAATCATATTTGTCTTGGTGAAATTTCATCACCAAAGTGCATTTCCACCCCTACTATACGCATTAGACAGAACTTGAAGTAATGTTCGCAGTATTGAAATTTAAATGATTTAATTGTATTACTATTTAATTTCTGCACTATTGTTTCTTGAACAGGTTAACTGTAACAGCTGCATGATAAGTTAATATTGCCACGGTCTACTCAGCAATCTGCTTACAGTCAGAAATACGTGAACTGAGGACGAGTCACTGGTCCAATAAGGCATCCATCTCAGCAGGCTGCTACAGTGCACTTCATCAATTATTCCTGCTCTTAAGCCTTCAGCACAGTCAGGTCCCTCATATAGAGCATTAACTGAATGTCAATTAACATTTTTAAAGTTCACACTCGCACCATTTCATTCTTGCTGATTGCTTGTGGTCTGAATGTAGATGGTCTATATTTTAAGACTCAAGACACATGTCCATAACCCACTTTCATTAACAGCACATTCACTATTTTCAACAATAGGCAAGCGTGATGAAGCTAAGACCTATGAGTTTGTCTCCAAGGAATACCAATTTAATTTCAGACAAATAGACCCACTGATACAATGTCATGTGGAACTGAAAAGACACTTTTTAACCTAACTGTGTTTTGTCTTCAGTAGAAGCACCAGAGGGGGCAGATAGTCCTGCAGCCGGTCCCAGAGACGAAGGCCACAGAGCGGCCAGCCCTGGATCGGAGGCCCCCGTTCTTGGCAGTCCCGGAGTAGCCAGCTCCAAAGCCACCAGGGGCAGTAGGGTCCCTTCCAATGCCAGTGTCAGCCAGGAGGGGGAGTCTAGTGGCTCTGACAATGAGAGCAGTGATGAAGACAGTGATGAGGGAGTGGCCCGCAGGATGAAGAGCAGTGTGGCACAGATCGTGGTGAGTAACTAGTCCAATACTAGGCTTAATTTGTGTCTGAGAAGCCGGCCCGCTTAGCTGATATTTGCACTGTTAGGATTATACAAATACCAAAGTATGCAGTGTTGGAATGTGTTGGCAGACACTGACCAGATACGGGATTCTGACATGTTGTGTTTTATGTTCCAGCATGGTCCCGATGACCAGAGTGTAAACAAAGGCAGGAGCCCCACCCCAGATGACCGGTGAGTGACTAACTCCATAGAGCTGCAGATAAAAGCTATGTCATCCTTCACTCTTCAGGCCTTCCAAATGTTCAACTTTCCCAATTCAAAAGTTCCATAGATTTTTCAAAAATCCCAGTTGGAAGATTCACCCCCTGCTTATTCCCTTCTGATTCCGGTAATCCTCAAACTGGGAAACAAATCAGGAATTTTGCAACCCTAATTTTGTTTCTCATTGGTCCATCCAGGGATGATGATCGCCGTAGGTCCCGCTCCAGGTCCCGTTCCAGAAGCCAGGAGAGGGATCGGCGCTATGGTAGAGGAGGTTACAGCAGGTACGGAAACAACATGGCACAGTCTGGTTCCACTTGAGGTTTCTTACTTCTGGGATAGCATTTCCTTGCCACTTCTGCTTGTTCTTTGGGGTCTACACCCGGTTACTGTAAATCACTTTATGACAACTGTTCATGTAAAAAAGGCTTTCTAAATCAAATGTGATTCATCTATATTGTGTTTATAACTAATTTAGAGTAGACCACATTCAGACTTGCCCTAGCTTCATTCTTAAAAAGATCACTGCAGTATTGATATATATTGAGATGCCTTTGCATCACCTACGGGTCAAGGGACGATGATCGAGACAGATATTACGACCGCTATGAGCGCCGGTCGAGTCGGGACAGAGAGGCTGAGTTCAGGAGGAGAGGCCGATCGCCCTCCCCAGCCCAGAAGGACCCTGCTGCAGAGGAACCACCAGTGAAGAAGAAGAAGGATGAACTGGACCCTATCCTGACCCGAACTGGTGGAGCCTACATCCCCCCGGCCAAGCTACGTATGATGCAGGCTCAGATCACTGACAAGAGCAGGTGAGTTCAGCTGATGTCTGCTAGACTGGAAATACTTTATAGCCTACTTCATGATGGGATCGTATAGTTGACACACGAACTTGAAACGAGAGTGAAACTTGGCCATATTTATTTGAAAGAATGAAATATGACTATTTCAATAAAATGATGAAATGCTACCAGGCTCAAATGCCATATCGTTTGTTCCGAGCTGTCAAGTAAATCGATGGATGACGACACAATAGATGTTTATTTTTGGTCTGGCGGGAGCTAGGTGTCAGAGCCAGGCTCTAAAATTAGCAGCTGACTCTGAGAGAGGTGTGGATATCTGCCTGCGTCAGAAATGACTCCCTACCTATTGCTATATAGGGAATCCCTGCAGGGGACTATATAAGGAAAAGGATTCTATTTCGGACAGAGTCACTCAAGGTGTTTTCACACAGTCACCTACCTCTAATCTCATCTCCTGGAAAAGCATCTTGGCCCCTTGAGGCCGAGCGTCCCGAGACGAGGCCGAGCGCCCCGAGACGAGGCCGAGCGCCCAGAGACGAGGTGTGCGTCCCAAATGGCTCCCTATGTTGTGCACTTCTTTTGATCAGAGCCCTACAGTCCCCGGTCAAAAGAAGTGCAACATAAAGAGAATAGGGTGACGTTTGGGACACAACCAAGGAGGTGACACGGATAATGAAGTAGAGATTGGTTCACTAAGATCATCTGGGACAGAGGAGGGCAATGAAGGGGATTGGAAGGATAGATGGGAGAACTGTCCCGTCCTCCCAGAGCCGAGACAGACACACACTGAATACACGCAACGCCACACACACACACGCAACGCCACACACACACACGCAACGCCACACACACACACGCGCAACGCCACACACACACGCGCAACGCCACGCGCAACGCCACGCGCAACGCCACGCGCAACGCCACGCGCAACGCCACGCGCAACGCCACACGCGCAACGCCACACGCAACGCACACACACACACACACACACACACGCCACACACACACACACACACTGAGTACACTTATACACACACACACTGAGTACACTTTTATACACACACACACTGAGTACACTTATACACACACACACACACGCACACTGAGTACACTTATACACACACACACACACACTGAGTACACTTATACACACACACACACACACACTGAGTACACTTATACACACACACACACACACACTGAGTACACTTATACACACACACACACACTGAGTACACTTATGCACACACACACACACACACACACACACTGAGTACACTTATACACACACACACACACACACACACACACACACACACACTGAGTACACTTATACACACACACACACACACTGAGTACACTTATACACACACACACACACACACACACACTGAGTACACTTATACACACACACACACACACACACTGAGTACACTTATACACACACACACACACACACACACACTGAGTACACTTATACACACACACACACACACACTGAGTACACTTATACACACACACACACACACACACACTGAGTACACTTAATACACACACACACACTGAGTACACTTATACACACACACACACACACTGAGTACACTTATATACACACACACACACACACACTGAGTACACTTATACACACACACACACACACACACACACTGAGTACACTTATACACAGACTGAGTACACTTATGCACACACACACACACACACTGAGTACACTTATATACACACATACACACACACACACACACACACTGAGTACACTTACACACACACACACACACACTGAGTACACTTATACACACACACACACACACACACTGAGTACACTTATATACACACACACACACGGAGTACACTTATACACACACACACACACTATACACACACACACACACACACACACTGAGTACACTTATACACACACTGAGTACACTTATACACACACACACACACACTGAGTACACTTATACACACACACACACACACACACTGAGTACACTTATACACACACACACACACACACAGAGTACACTTATACACACACACACACACACACACACACACACACACACACTGAGTACACTTATACACACACACACACACACACACTGAGTACACTTATACACACACACACACACACACTGAGTACACTTATACACACACTGAGTACACTTATGCACACACACACACACACACACTGAGTACACTTATACACACACACACACACACACTGAGTACACACACACTGAGTACACACACACACACACACTGAGTACACACACACACACACACTGAGTACACACACACACACAGACTGAGTACACGTACGCACACCACACACACACCCACGGAGTACACTTACGCACACCATACACACACACACACACACACACGGAGTGCACTTACGCACTCACTGAGTGCACTTACGCACTCACTGAGTGCACTTACGCACTCACTGAGTACACTTACGCACTCACTGAGTACACTTACGCACTCACTGAGTACACTTACGCACTCACTGAGTACACTTACGCACACCACACACGCACACACTGAGTACACTTACGCACACCACACACAGTGCCCCACTCTAGGGGCCTTTAATGAAGCAGCACCATCGCTATATCCCAGACCAGCTGATCTCAGGATGCAGGAGGAGTTTTAGTTAGTTCAGGGAAAGTTTCCAGTTACTAACCACATTTCCATCCACAGTTTCCATCCAAGTAAAGTCATACTGTATACATTTTTTTTAAATCATGACAGCTGTGATGGAAAAAGGACGTTTCGGGAACAATTTCATAAATGCCGAAAGATCATTTATTTGTTTGAGAAGGTGGGATCTTTTTGCGTCTAAAATTAATTATACGAGAAATGGCAGTGTAAACACCTTTAAGCGTAAATATTTATATGGGGCGGCAGGGTAGCCTAGTGGTTAGAGAGTTGGACTAGTAACCGAAAGGTTGCAAGTTCGAATCCCCGAGCTGACAAGGTACAAATCTGTCGTTCTGCCCCTGAACAGGCAGTTAACCCACTGTTCCTAGGCCGTCATTGAAAATAAGAATTTGTTCTTAACTGACTTGCCTAGTAAAATAAAGGTAAATATAATAACTATCATATCGAAGTAAACTCTGAGTCGCGATGATATGGTATGTGTTCCTCCTACTACGACTCGGGAAACCATTCAGTTTATTAGGCTACAGATTAAATAAGTCATGATGAACGGTGAACTTGATGCTGCTTTCCAATAAATTTTAATTTGTGACAAAATCAGGAGTTGAAAATGCGATGGAAACACATTGAACGTTAGATTTTTATTCGGTACGTGAAAACATAAGCGAAAAAGTACATTTTGTGTGAACTAAGTCGTTAGGCACTGATTTCTATCTGCAACAAGTCAGTTTGGTGGAGAAACACCATTTAAAAAAAAAAAAAATAAATACAGTAGGTCTTGCCAATTGTTTCAAAAAGCTTACTTATCCCCACCTCTTTGTAGTCTGGCTTACCAGCGTATGAGCTGGGAGGCTCTGAAGAAGTCCATCAATGGTCTGATAAACAAGGTGAACGTATCCAACATCGCCATGATCATCCAGGAACTGCTGCAGGAGAACATCGTCAGGGGCAGGTAATGGGCCAAGGTTTTTAATGGATTTATTTAATATTTATTTATATAGGCTATTCTGATTGAGATCAAATGTCTTCTACGAGAGGGATCTGTCCAAGATGTTTGCAGTCGGAAACATTTCAAGTTTCTTAGTGTGCTTTGAGATATAGATTAACTTCATAAAAGTGACGATCACTAATGTGTGTGTGTTTCATGTCTGTGTGTCTGCTCTCCAGAGGTCTCCTGGCCAGGTCCACCTTGCAGGCCCAGAGTGCCTCGGCCACCTTCACCCACGTCTATGCTGCTGTGGTAGCCATCATCAACTCCAAGTTTCCTCAGATAGGAGAGCTCATCCTCAAGAGACTCATCCTTAACTTCCGCAAGGGCTACCGGAGGAACGACAAGGTGACTAGCTGCACTAGATGTTTGAACTAAAACAACTTAAATGTTGATACATATTGTGGAGAATAAGGAGTTGTAATGTATATAAGTCACTCTTTGTAGTTGTTTAAATGTATAATAATTATAATATTTGCCATTAACCAGACGCTTTTGTCCAAAGGTACTTTGTCATGTGTGCATTTGTTTGATGTATGAGTAGTCTTGGGAATCAACCCCACTACACTGGCCTTACAAGCACCATGCTCTACCAACTGAACTCCAAATGATTTTGTATCCTTGTTTTTCAGGCACAATGTCTCACGGCATCAAAGTTCGTTGCCCACCTGGTCAATCAGAATGTGGTAAGTCCTCTTTTCTATGCGAGATCACACACACGCGCACAGGCACTTAGTGTTGTAACCCTATTTCCCTTGCTCCCCACCCAGGCCCATGAGGTGCTGTGTCTGGAGATGTTGACTCTGCTCCTGGAGAGACCTACAGATGACAGCGTGGAGGTGTCCATCAGCTTCCTCAAGGAGTGTGGCCTCAAACTCACTGAAGTCTCCCCTAGAGGCATCAATGGTACATAGGAATACACAACACTTCCGCTTCGCTCTTAGTTTGAACAGGCTTGGGTGATGGAAGCATCAGTTCAATCACAGCTACAGAATCCTTTTAGCAGTCTCACTGCTCATTCAGAAAAATCTAGTGATTTCTTTATTCATTTCTCTAGTGATCTTGTTTTTGGTGCTCTTATGTTGTTTTTATTGGTATTAAATTCAAACCACAGAAATATAATTCTATGATTCAAATATTGTCTCTGTCTGTTGTCAGCCATCTTCGAGCGGCTGCGTAACATCCTTCATGAGTCGGAGATAGACAAGCGTGTGCAGTACATGATCGAGGTGATGTTCGCCATTAGGAAGGACGGGTTTAAGGACCACCCTATCGTTCCAGAGGGGCTCGACCTAGTGGAGGAGGACGATCAGTTCACACACATGCTGCCCCTAGAGGATGACTACAACCAAGAAGATATACTGAGTAAGATACTATTACATTTACATTTAAGTCATTTGGCAGACGCTCTTATAGAATAATATATACAATAGAATCAGTTCACACATGTTACCCCTAGAGGACTACAACCAAGAAGATATACGAAGTAAGATACTATAGAATAATATATACAATAGAATATAGAATCAGTTCACACATGTCACCCCAAGAAGACTACATCCAAGAAGATATACTGAATACCCCCAGCTAGCAGGCCTAATCGGTTAAAGATGCAGTCCGGGATCACTTACAAATTCATGGCATATTGTACGAATTTGATTTTTATATATAGTGTATGTGGACACCTCTTCAAATTGGTGTATTCAGCTATTTCAGCCACACCTGTTGCTGACGGGTGAATAAAATCAAGCACACAGCTATGCAATCTCTATAGACAAACATCTGCAGTAGAATGGCCTTACTGAAGAGCTCAGTGACTTTCAACGTGGCACAGTCATAAGGCCACCTTTCCTACAAGTCAGTTCGTCAAATTTCTGCACTGCTAAAGCTGCCCCTGCGAACTGTAAGCTCTGATATTGTGAAGTGGAAATGTCTACGAGCAACAACGGCTCAGCTGCGAAGTGGTAGGCCACACAAGCTCACAGAACGGGATTGCTGAGTGCTGAAACACTTAGCTAATGAAAATTGTCTGTCCTCGGTTGCAACACTCCCTTACCGAGTCAGCACAAGAACTGTTCGTTGGGAGCTTCATGAAATGGGTTTCCATGGCCGAGCAACTGCACACAAGCCTAAGATAACCATGCGCAATGCCAAGCATCAGCTGGAGTGGTGTATAGCTCGCCACCATTGGCTCTGGAGCAGTGGAAACGCGTTCTCTGGAGTGATGAATCACGCTTCACCCCATCTTGCAATCTGACGGACCTATCGGGGTTTGGCGGATGCCAGGAGAACACTGCCTGCCCGAATGCATAGTGCCAACTGTAAAATTTGGTGGAGGAATAATTGTCTGGGGCTGTTTTTCATGGTTCAGAGGTGTGGTACAGAATACAATGACATTCTAGACAATACTGTGCTTCCAACTTTGTGGTAACAGTTTTGGGAAAGCCCTTTCCTGTTTCAGCATGACAATGCCCCCATGCACAAAGCGAGGTCCATACTGAAATGGTTTCTCGAGATCGGTGTGGAAGAACTTGACTGGCCTGCGCAGAGCCCTGACCTCAACCCCAAACACCTTGGGGATGAATTGGAACACCGACTGCGAGCCAGACCTAATAGCCCAACATCAGTGCAGTGCCCGTCCTCACTCTTGTCGCTGAAAGGAAAGCAAGTCCCCTCATCGATGCTGCAACATCTAGTGGAAAGCCTTCCCAGAAGAGTGGAGGCTGTTATATCAGCAAAAGGGGGACCAACTCCATATTAATGCCTATGTTTTTGGAATTAGATGTTCGATGAGCAGGTGTCCACATACTTTGGTCATGTAGTGTATCATACAAATTGCACAAGAACAACAAATTCAGGGACCCATTTTGGCTCGTGAGCACTACTTTCAAATCTTCTATCTGAAATTATACAAAACCTTTGGAGCATCACTTGAACATCCTGGCTCTTTCTCCACTGTCGGAAAATCTGTCCTTGCCTCTACTGACCAGATAAAATCCACTCTATTGATTAGCATTGACCATGTCTTTTCAAATCAGTGCAAATTAATGCGAGGAGACAAGGAGATAACATATTTTTAAGCAACTGAGATTGAGCCTTAACTGTGATAATTTGAGTGTTCAGCATGATCATTCATTGCCAGGGGAGAAAGAAAATTCACCTGCTGTCCTTTAGGTCCCCAAGGGTTGGGGCTTATTATACAGATTTAGCTGGGGGTTTCCTCTCTTATCAGTCTCTCTAGATGTCCCAGTGTTGAATAATGTTCTCTGAGAAGAGAAATCACAGTGAGTCTCTATCTTTCTTGAAATCTCTCTCGAAGCTGGATATAGGCAGACTATCACATTCGACCATCTATCCTATTTAAAAAAGGACTGAAGACTGGTAAAGATCATGTGGTTCCATTTCAACATATTTATTAGTGAAACCAAAGTGCTATAACTTAAATCAAATAGCCTAGTACACACACCAAAACGTTCAAATGATCAAATCATAAGACTATTGCACAGAAAAACTTGGATGGGTGCATTGCACATTCAGAACTGCTGGACAGCAACTAAATTAATTAAAGCACTGATCATTGGGAAAGAGATCAGAATGACTGCTTAGGCTTGATTCATAAATTACATAGGTAGCCTTGACTACAATACTAAAACAATCGATATGTTCAAATTAAAAGTCCTGATTAACATGACATCAATAACGCAGGCACATCCTGAGTCCCGTGTGCCGACACATTCACAAATCAAAAGGTGGTTTAGTATTCAGTTTAAAAGCTCTGATGAAGGCCAAGAGAACAGTGCTTCGGGCATCTTTCCAATTAAGATGTCTAGTTTTGTTGGCTACTTGAAGAGAACTAGGGCCTGTCACTCGCAGCCCACCTTTTCCATTGCATTGTTGAAAATTGTGCATTGAATTCTACGAAATGAGTATAACATCCTGGCATTTAAACCACACTCGATTTTAGAAATGTCACATACTATTATTAAACATTCTATTTTCACATACTGAGAATGCGTGATTGCGTGGTTTTCCGCTATTCAATGATTTTGGTTGCGCATCCCAATATCTAATAGCTGAAATGACATCTGGGCAATTAAAGTATACTCTTTTTTCGGCATACTCAAATGGTCTACTGTTTAGGACGCATGTATGGATATTTGGACACACTCTGTCTTGCTCGGTCGCTCTTTCAATATCCATCTCTGTCCCTCTTTCTTTCTTCCTTTCTCTCTCTCGGTCTCTCTCCCTCGGTCTCATAATAGAGGGTTACATTTTCATACTGACATTAAGACTAGGCTTCTGTGTCGCTATTTATTTATGTTTGTACAATTCAACAAAATAAGCATATTTTCTGTAGCTTCAGCACAGACAAACTTGTCCTAATTGAAAATCTATACAAGCATCCCTTCAGGGGGCAAGAGGGGAGGAAAGCAATTGTCACATTAAGCCCGATAATGAATTGCATCTTAATATACAGTGCTTCTGTTTTTTATGGGTAATTACTTCTGATTGCGTCTCATTTGCAATAACTTTAATTGCTCCGAAATGTACTAATTGCGAACTAATGGTTGAAAAAAAAACAATTATTCTGTCTATCTTGCAGATGTCTTTAAGATGGATCCAGACTTCTTGGAGAACGAGGAGAAGTACAAAGCAATTAAGAAGGGTGAGTTGATAGTTTGAGGGATCACACTGCCAATTAAATGCCTTAAGGTGAAGCAATAAGGCCGTTCTTATTACAGTATACCATTGAAATGAATGCTGTGTAAAGTGTAATGGATAAGTGGTTGTGGAGCCATTCTGCTACCTAGCTAGTGTTGCAGCTACCATAGAGTAGTCATTTTCTATTACCAAAACCAATTGAATTGCATTATACTGTCACAATGACATTGTTAACATACTATGTTAATTATCATATTGGGAGAAATTTCAGTTCGTTGTTTTGGGAGAAAAATGTGGAAGGAAGTTATTGTTTTAACGGTACAGTATACCATTTACCTGTCTTTTCCCCTCAGAAATCCTGGATGAGGGCAGCAGTGACTCTGGAGAAGACGTGGATGGAAGTGACGATGATGAAGATGATGGAGAAAAAGAGGGGGAAGAGGGCGGAGATGGTATATAGTGACAGTGACTGATTGATTGATGTCATTGATTATGTTTATTTGGCATATCCCTCATGAGCCAATTCTTTCCACAGCTCACAAGTCACATAGAATCGAAATAAGAAACAAACAGACACCTGAACGCACCTGAAAAGGTATAGATTAGGCTTCATGTAACTTTTCACTGATGTTGCAGTAGGTATTCTGTGTCCTAACTGAGAGGGGGAGCACTTGGGGACAGTGTTGGTGGCCTCGGCCTTGGCTGTCCTCGTTGGTCCCAGAGGTTATCTGTCCCAGAAATCTTATCCCCAGCGGCTCAGGACTGCAAAGGAAATGCACCACACACCAAGACCATTAGGAAGGAAGGAAGGGGTGGTCTGACTGCTCTGCTCCCCTTCTAGACAACCTGTCAGAACACTTCTGCACTACATCCATAAAGTACTCCTACTCTATAGACTTGTGTGACCCCACAGTTTCAACAAAATATGATATGCCACGTAGCAGACACTTACTCAAAGTGACTTCTACTACAGTGAGTGCAGTCTTTTTTAGTTTGTTTATTTGACCTTTATTTTCAAAGGGAGTCTCCATTGAGACCACGGTCTCTTTTATAAGGAAGCTCTGCATATACACAATTTACAATGTACAATATAATAAACATTTTCAAGAAAAATATTCACATTTCGCTTCAAGGAGGTCCCAATCAACATTTTGAACTACCCAAGAGCCATGTCTTTTATCTCTGTGGGCTAGTAGCACCATGCCACAGAACCACATTGTTCATTGCTAATCTGCTCAGCATCCTTCCTTCACTAAAAATGTAAGAAGAGTTTAAATAACTCTGTAAAGAGTGAGACAGACTGACTGACCTCTGTTTGGAGACGGATAGTATGACAAACTCCTGATGGTGCAACAATGAATACAACCCCTCCAACTATTGATTGTTTTCCTTTTATAGAAGCAGAGAAAGTCACCATCTTCGACCAGACGGAAGTCAACTTGGTCGCATTTCGCCGCACCATCTATCTCGCCATCCAGTCAAGGTGGGTACTATACTGTGTGTGTGTGTGTGTGTGCCCACGCTGCCTGAATGCTGTTTTTCTGTCAAGAAAAGTAAACTAGGGCTGATAATGCCAACAGAATGGGAACGTGCCCAAATCCAGGGAAGTATTCAACAGAAATGGGGCAGTAGTAGACTTTTCCTCTGGGCTCAAATGAAACCCTAACCAAATGGCTGAAAATCCCTCATATCCACTGCAGATGAAGAGTGTAGAAGAACCCAGTTTATTTAAAGCTGTATTTTAAGACTGTCCCCCCCCCCCTTAGTCATGAAAAGTTTGGTTTGCACACATTCATTGACATAAAATGTTTTAAATGGGTGAAAAAATGGTGAGGGGGGGGGCATAATCTAGGTTTTATTGACTCTAGATATAAAGTCAATAAAAAGCTCGCACCGAATGTGGATCTTGCGTTTTTGGACGATCGTTCAGTGAGCTGTGTTTCAGGGACCACCCGCTGTAGACGTATGTCTGCAGACATTCTACATGTAAAATTGGTGCACACTCGTTTTTTTTTGCAAATTACGTTCAGAGCTGCTAAGTACTCTGGGCCAGCAAACGCTATTGGTGTGTGTGTGTGTAAGCCCGTAGGGGGGCTGCAGCAGGTGGTGAAGTATTCATTAATGCACAGCAGCTGAGGTGAAGTCTAGGATCAGTATGCACCATGCTTTAGTTTCATCATCCTTTTGTGAGGTTTATCACTCTAGTTGCGCTGGGTTCAGGCACGGCA
This sequence comes from Oncorhynchus masou masou, assembly GCF_036934945.1. NCBI lineage: Eukaryota > Metazoa > Chordata > Actinopteri > Salmoniformes > Salmonidae > Oncorhynchus > Oncorhynchus masou. Next base: position 33,183,835 of record NC_088221.1, read on the forward strand.
CCAAGATGTTTTTGTCTCCCGGGGATAAGGGCAAGCTTGACCAATACGTGGGTGGTGCTAAGAAAATTGTTGATTTTCATGACTTCAGAGTTATACGGAAGTTCTCGTTTTTTTTATAAATAAAAGCAGAAATGGCACACCGCCCATTATATTTCAATGTAGTTTTTAATTGAATTTGGCCAAAGAATATTCAACAAAATAGCTATAAGCCTAATACAAGTGACCACAAGGCAATGACAAAAACGTCTCACGTGAAAGACGTCTTTTCCCCCACACGTCATAGGGTTCACGCGCGGCACGAGCACGCAGCCAGGGATCAGATTGGGAACAGAATGGCTGGTTATTAACTTGTACATATTTCTTTGTTTAAAAATAAAAAAATAAATACTAAAATGCTTTAGGGGGCTTAACTGGGGATACGCAGATTTGTGACTGGGTTATATCCCCCCCTAGCCCCGGTGTAGCATCGTGCATGGCTGGGTTATTAGAGTACATCGTACAGGGATGCAAACTAGTCACCTTTGGTGGAGATATTCGCCGAATCCAAAATAGGTGACCTGCGTGATTTGTGTAGATCCGATGAGAAACGTTTCGGAGGGGAGGGGGCTTTGGATCACTACTGGCTGTAGTAAGTGAGTGATGCGCGTTTGGAGCAATACTGGCTGTATCCAAGGTTCAGCCAATCGTTCACATAACAACCGAATGCAGCGCAGCATATTCTGTTGAATGTTGAACGAGAAAAGAGACAACCAATTGACTAGTTACAGCAGCGCGTCCCCTGAAAGATAATGAAGAGGCAACGTTAGGTGAGAGGCCTGACCACGGAGTTGGGGGTGAGAAGTTGATGAAGCGTACTTCATGAGCTGTAACCGAAAAACAACTGGCATTTGGAAAGTTTGAGGTGAGGGAGAAAGTGTGGTGGAACAAGTATTAGCATTGTTAACTCTTGGCGCACCAATCCCTTTAGCGGGGTCATATTCGTCAACATCCGGTGAATTGCAAAGTGCCAAATTCAAATTAAATTACTAAAAATATTTAATTTTCATGAAATCACAAGTGCAATATACCAAAACACAGTTTAGCTTGTTGTTAATCCACCTGGCGTGTCAGATTTCAAAAAGCTTTACGGTGAAAGCAAACCATGCGATTATGTGAAGACAAAACATTACAAACAGCTAGCAGCAAAGTAGATTGGTCATGAAAGTCAGAAAAGCAATTAAATGAATCGCTTACCTTTGATCTTTGTATGTTTGCACTCACAAGACTCCCAGTTACACAAATGTTTGTTTTGTTCCATAAAGATTCTCTTTATATCCAAAAAAACTCCATTTGGTTGGCGCGTTTTGTTTAGTAATCCACAGGCTCGTGCAGGTCACGACGGGCAGACGAAAATTCCAAATATTATCTGTAAAATTCTTAGAAACATGTCAAAAGTTTTTTATAATCAATCCTCAGGTTGTTTTTACAATAAATAATCCATAATATTTCAACCGGACGGTAAACCTTTCAATACAAGAGAGAAAGAAAAGGTCTCGCTCCAGTGGCGCGCGCATGAACAAACCTAAGGACATCTGGCTATCCACTGACGCAATGTGATCATTCTCGCTCATTTTTCAGAATAAAAGCCTGAAACTATGTCTAAAGACTGTTCACACCCTGTGGAAGCCATAGGGAAAGGAATATGGTTGATATCCCTTTAAATGGAGGATAGGCTTGCAATGGAACAGAGTAGTTTCAGAAAAACAGCACTTCCTAGTTGGATTTTCCTCAGGTTTCTGCCTGCAATATCAGTTCTGTTATACCCACAGACAATATTTTGACAGTTTTGGAAAATTTAGAGTGTTTTCTATCCTAATCTGCCAATTATATGTATATTCTAGCTTCTGGGGCTGAGAAATAGGCAGTTTACTTTGGGAACGTTTTTTATCCATACATCAAAATATGCCCTCTTGCTTCAAGAGGTTATTAAGAATCTTGCTAGCTGGATGGAATAGTCCGTTAGCTAGCCGGAGAAATGTTGAGCAACATTAGCCAACTTATCTGATCACATTATTGAGTTTATGAGAATTAGCTGACTAATAATGTCACACAGCTAACGTTACAACATCAGATGAGCTAACATTCTTAACCAAACCAATTCGCTATAGTATTAACTGTTATAAGACTCCTTGCCGTTCCTCATGTTTTAAGGTGTTAGTTAGTTGCTTACTGGACCCTGGCAATCTGTGTGAAATGTTCACTAGCTGACGAACTAACAACTATCTGTTAACTAATGTTTTCCCTCTACAGAATGTGGTTAATTTCCAGAATGCGAGAATAGGGTGTAAATGAGGCGTTGCTTGTTAAACAAGTAGATTCGGGGATCAGGTGTACTCTAGCTGGAGCTGGGCCCTGTTTAAGCTGGATGCCACTATAGAGGTGAAAGGAACACCACACACTTTCCCTCTTTTTCACTTTTTAAATACAGTGGATGAAAATGAGTATGCAAGGTGTACTCTGCCTGAAAGAGATCAGTTATGCCAACAAACGGAATCATGTCCTACTGGCACATTGCAAAACAGATGTCCACAGGCAGAAAGTCTACAATGTAGCAATGTGCAGTGTAGCCCAAAGATATTGCTTTTGTTGTGTTGAATTTGACAGTAACACTTCTGTATGAGTGAGGGGGGATTATAGCATTTTTTTACTCAGTCAACGTTATTTTTGCGCACATGTAACCATGTGCACTTGATCGATGTCTACTACAGTGGCCACTATAATAGAGCAAAAATAGAATGTCTGTTTGTTTCATTCTATTTCGTCTTTTAAGATGTTTTTCCCAAGTGCAATATTTAGATGTGTGTGTGGTCACAAGCACTCTATTATGAAGGCTGTCATGGCTAACTGCAATATTAGTGTATTGTTTTTTTCTCAAGAGTGTCATTTGCAGTAAAGTCTAGGCAACAAATAACATTGGATTGCTTTCTTTACATTTTTTAGCTGTGAGTTAGGTTCACATTAACCACTTTTTTTATTTTACACACCGAGACTGACCATATAGATAATTTTCTTTGTTTAATTAGTTAACCTGCATTTCCCCCTAGTAGGGATTTTTTTTTTGCCTGTTTCAGTGCAAACAAATAGTGTCATCTTTTTGGGCCCTCACAAGTTTGCGTCCCTGATCGTAACACCATTGGTCCAGGTAGTCCTTCAGAGTTGCTTCCATTTGCTGCCTAATTAATGAACCCTGGTCATAGAGTTCAACGAGAACAGAAACCATTGTGGACTTTTCTGCCTATTTCTGCCATTCTCCTTCTCTAGAGCTGAGAGGGTATTTTTCCAGCTGGTGTAGGAAGGAGAGCACAGAGCAGATAACCATTCACTTACTGTCAGATGAGGTAGGTAGGTGGAAGGAAGGTACTACAGAGCCATTCACTTGTCTATCAGATAGTCTGCCTCGGGGCCATTCAGGGACCTGTCAGATGTTAATGATGCTGAAAGCTCTTCTCTTTTAAACCCTTTTCGATAAGCGGTTATGCGTGTGTGCAGTCTATTTTGAATCTTGTTTCTGAAAGAATGTCTTCAGGCCACCAATAGACATAGGCAGAGTATTTGTATGTATCTTATGTATGTACACAGTGTAGGCCTATTTGTATTACATGTTTGCATAGCATGTTGACGTAGACATTTGGCGTATCGGTCAATCCTTCTATTGAAGGTTAGTTGTTTAACTTAGCCTAATTGTTTGTGTCACATTTCCCATTATTTTCCATTCTACTCAAGTTGCTTTCCATTGACCGGCCTGTCTGTTTTAGTGTGATAGTCTGTAATTAAAAGATTAGCAGGACCCCAGAGAGGAGACAGAAAACACCCAGACCGTACTCAATCTGAAAGGCTGTGGTCCTCCTCCTTAGCCTGTTCACATTATTGTGCTGACCTGAATCGAACTGGGCCGGCTTGGTTGTTTTCCTTTCACATTGGCCTTTACAGCACGGTTCAAGCAACTATGGTGAATGTGTAGCAAGGCCAGCCCCTTACAACTGGGCTTGGATGAGCTGGGTTTGGGTCTGTAGTGGGGTTGGATGTTCGATAGACTGTTGGTTGACCAAGATTTTTTTTAGTCGAGCAGTGCAAAATATATCATTTTTTTATCATGGCACTCGAGACACCGGTCATTTGGGCCTGTCTCAGTGGAATAATCCATTGAGGAGGCCACAGAGTTGCCACTGTCAAAGAATATTGGGATTGTGTCTAAGATGCACAAGGCGCATCTCCAGAATGCACGCTCCCGCCATTTTGTGCGCATTCATTGTTTCATAACTTCATTGTGTGAATTGTTTGCCCTCTGATTGGTAGTCTATCAATTCTCCATTACATACAGTACCAGTCTAAAGTTCGAACACACCTACTCAGGGTTTTTCTATATTTTTTTTACTATTTTCTAAATTGTAGAATAATAGTGAAGACATCAAAACTATGTAATAACACATAGAATCATGTAGGAACCAAAAATATGTAAAACAAATTAAAATAATATTTTAGATTCTTCAAAATAGCCACCCTTCGCATTGATGACAGCTTTACACACTCTTGGCATTCTCTCAATCAGCTTCACCTGGAATGCTTTTGCAGCCGTCTTGGAGTTCCCACATATGCTGAGAACTTGTTGGCTGCTTTTCTTTCAGTCTGCGGTCCAACTCATCCCAAACCATCTCGATTGGGTTGAGGTCGGGTGAATGTGGAGGCCAGGTCATCTGATGCAGCACTCCATCACTCTCCTCCTGGGTAAATAGCCCTTACACAGCCTGGAGGTGTGTTGGGTCATTGTTCTGTTGAAAAACAAATGATTGTCCCACTAAGCGCAAACCAGATGGGATGGTGTATCGCTGTTGGTTAAATGTGCCTTGAATAAATCACTGACAGTGTCACCAGCAAAGCACCCCCATACCATCACACCACGTCCATGCTTCACGGTGGGAACCACACATGCAGAGATCATCCACTCTCTTACTCTGCGTCTCACAAAGACACAGTGATTAGAACCAAAAAATCTCATATTTGGTCTAATGTCTAATGTCCATTGCTTGTGTTGGCCCAAGCAAGTCTCTTCTTATTTGGGTCCTTTTATAGGGGTTTCTTTGCAGCAATTTGACCATGAAGGTCTGATTCACGTCTCCTCTGACCAGTTGAACTCCGTGAAGCATTTATTTGGGCTGCAATCTGAGGAGCAGATAACTAATGAACTTATCCTCTGTAGCAGAGTTAACTCTGAGTCTTCCTTTCCCCCTCATGAGAGCCAGTTTCCTTCATAGCGCTTGATGGTTTTTGTGACTGCACTTGAAGTAACTTTCAAAGTTCTTGAAATGTTTTGCGTTGACTGACATTCATGTCTTAAATTATTGATTGACTGTCATTTCTCTTTGCTTATTTGAGCTGTTCTTGCCATAATATGGACTTCTTCTGTATACCAACCCTACCTTGTCACAACACAACTGATTGGTTAAAATGCATTGAGGGAAAGAATTCCAACAAATTAACTTTTAACCTCTAGTGACACCCCATCCCGTGAACTGGACCGTTGTCATCATCTGACACTAATTAGCATAACGCAACAGACATAAATATTCCTAGAAAATATTCCTATTCATGAAAATCACAAATGAAATATATTGAGACTTTGTTAATCACCCTGTCATCTCAGATTTTCAAAATATGCTTTACAACCAAAGCTAGACAAGCATTTGTGTAAGTTTATCGATAGCCTAGCATAGCATTTTGTCCAGCTAGCAGCAGGTAACTTGGTCACGGAAATCAGAAAAGCAATCAAATTAAATCGTTTACCTTTGATGAGCTTCGGATGTTTTCACTTACGAGACTCCCAGTTAGATAGCAAATGTTCCTTTTTTCCAAAAATATTATTTTTGTAGGCGAAATAGCTCCGTTTGTTCTTCACGTTTGGCTGAGAAATCACCTGGAAATTGCAGTCAGGAAAACGGCAAAAAATATTCCAAATTAGCTCCATAATATCGACAGAAACATGGCAAACGTTGTTTATAATCAATCCTCAAGGTGCTTTTCAAATATCTATTAGATTATATATCAACCGGGACTGGTGGCTTCTTAGTAGGATAGAAAGAAACAATGGCCGCATTTGTCCTTTACACCCCAAACACTCTGAGAGACTTCAGCTGACCACTGATGCAATCTTTACTTTCAGGCTCATTTTTCAAAATAAAAGCCTGAAACTATGTATTGTGACACTGGACACATTAGGGAAGCCATAGAAAAAGTAATCTGGTTGATAGCCCTTTCACTGCTCAATAGGGACGCATAGGAACGCAGAGCCTTCTAAATAAGAGTCCCTTCCTGTTTGGATTTTTCTCAGGCTTTCGCCTGCAACATCAGTTCTGTTATACTCACAGACAATATTTTTACAGTTTCGGAAACGTTAGTGTTTTCTATCCTAAGCTGTCAATTATATGCATATTCTAGCATCCTGTCCTGACAAAATATCCCGTTTACTACGGGAACGTTATTTTTTTTCCATAAATGAAAATACTGCCTCCTAGTCACACAAGGCACACCTGTTATTTTAAGCTAACGGAACCCCCCGCAACAGCCAGTCAAAGTGCAGGGTGCCAAATTCAAAACAACAAAAATCTCATAATTAAAATTCCTCAAGCATACAAGTATTTTACACCATTTTAAATATAAAATTCTCGCTAATCCAGCCACAGTGTCTGGTTTCAAAAAGGATTTACAGCAAAAGCACCACAAACGATTATGTTAGGTCACCACCAAGCCACAGAAAAACAGCCTTTTTCCAGCCAAAGAGAGGAGTCACAAAAAGCAGAAATAGAGATAAAATTAATCACTAACCTTTGATCTTCGTCATGACACTCATAGGACTTTGTTACACAATACATGTGTGTTTTGTTTGATAAAGTTCATATTTATATAAAAAAATCTGAGTTTACATTGGCGCGTTGCGTTCAGTAGTTCTAAAACATGCGGTGATTGTGCAGAGAGCCACATCAAATAACAGAAATACTCATAATAAACATTGATAAAGATACGACTATTATACATGGAACTTTAGATTAACTTCTCCTTAGTGCAACCGCTGTGTCAGATTTCAAAAAACCTTATGAAGAAAGCAAACCATGCAAAAATCTGAGTACAGCCTTTAGACAACAAAGCAGCCAAAAAGATACCCGCCATATTGGGTAGTCAACATTACCCAGAAATAGCATTTTAAATATTCACTTGCCTTTGATGATCTTCATCAGAATGCACTCCCAGGAATCCCAGTTCCACCATAAATGTTTGATTTGTTCGATAATGTCCATCAGTTATGTCCAAGACCAAGGCTGTGGCACTCTGCCAGACCACCTACTTAAAGAGCTCTTATGATTCTCTACTTTAGAGTAGAATCCTCAAAACAGTTTGTAAATACTGTTGACATCTAGTGGAAGCCTTGGGAAGTGAAACATAACTCATATCACACTATCTTCAATGGAGGCTGAGTTGAAAAACTACTAACCTCAGATTTCCCACTTCCTGGTTGAATTTTTTTCTGGGGTTTTTGCCTGCCATATGAGTTTTGTTACACTCACAGACATAATTCAAACAGTTTTAGAAACTTCAGAGGGTTTTCTATCCAAATCTAGCTTTTACGGCTGAGGAGCAGGCAGCTTAATATGGGCACGTTTTTCATCCAAGCTACCCAATACTGCCCCCTACCCCAAAGAAGTTAATTGAAATGCATTCTTGGTGACTAAGTCATGAAGCTGGTTGAGATAATGCGAAGAGTGTGCAAAGTTGTCATCAAGGCAAAGGGTGGCTACTTTGAAGAATCTAAAATTTATTTTGATTTGTTTAACCCTTTTTTGGTCACTACATGATTCCATATGTGTTATTTCGTAGTTGTGATGCCGTCACGATCATTCTAAAATGTAACAATAAAAACCCTTGAATGAGTAGGTGTGTCAACTTTTGACTCGTGCTACAGTTGAAGGTTACATACACCTTAGCCAAATGCATTTAAACTCAGTTTTTCACAATTCCTGACATTTAATCCTAGTAAAAAATTCCCTGTCTTAAGTCAGTTAAGATCACCACTTTATTTAAGAATGTGAATGTCAGAATAATATTAGAGTGATTTATTTCAGCTTTTCTTTCATCACATTCCCAGTGGGTCAGAAGTTTACATACACTCAATTAGTATTTGGTAGCATTTCCTTAAATGTTTTAAACTTGGGTCAAATGTTTTGGGTAGCCTTCCACAAGCTTCCCACAATAAGTTGGATGTATTTTAGTCCATTCCTTCTGACAGAGCTGGTGTAACTGAGTCAGGTCTGTAGGCCTCCTTGCTCGCACACGCTTTTTCAGTTCTGCCGACTGCCCGAGTTACACTAGGAACGCACAATCCCTCCATCAGTGCATGGTCTGTCCGCAATAGGCTGAGAGAGGCTGGACTGGGGGCTTGTAAGCCTGTTGTAAGGCAGGTCCTCACCAGACATCACCGGCAACAACATCACCTATGGGCACAAACCCACCATCGCTGGACCAGACAGGACTGGCAAAAAGTGCTCTTCACTAACGAGTCGCGGTTTTGTCTAACCAGGGGTGATGGTCGATTCACTTTTATTGTCGAAGGAATGAGTGTTACACCGAGGGCTGTACACTGGAGCGGGATCGATTTGGAGGTGGAGGGTCCGTCATGGTCTGGGACAGCATCATTGGACTGAGCTTGTTGTCATTGCAGGCAATCTCAATGCTGTGCGTTACAGGGAAGACATCCTCCCTCATGTGCTACCCTTTCTGCAGGCTCATCCTGACATGACCCTCCAGCATGACAATGCAACCAGCCATACTGCTCGTTCTGTGCGTGATTTCCTGCAAGACAGGAATGTGAGTGTTCCGCCATGGCCAGCAGAGAGCCCGAATCTCAATCCCATTGAGCATGTCTGGAACCTGTTGGATCAGAGGGTGAGGGCTAGGGCCATTCCCCCCAGAGATGTCTGGGAACTTGCAGGTGCCTTGGTGGAAGAGTGGGTTAACATCCCACAGCAAATTTTGTGCAGTCCATGAGGAGGAGATGCCCCGCAGTACTTAATGCAGCTGGTGTTGCAAGTTTGCTAGCACTAGTTTTGGGCTGACCCAGTTGATAGTTGATAAAATATTATGAAGTTGGTTGTTGGCCATGCCTAGCCAGTCTGTGATTTATAGGATATTTATTTTTATCAGGATCATTTCTACCTGCAAGCTGCATTGTTTTTATTTATATTTATTTAACTGTTATATTTTATAAGATAAGTTGACTGAGAACACATTCTCATTTACAGCATTGGCCTGGGGACTAGTTACAAGGGACAGAAGGGGGGATGAATGAGCCAATTGTAAGCTTATTTGTTTGTGTAGTCTATTTTAACATGGTTGGCAATAAGCTACTTTTAGATTTGTATAATTTTCATTTAGATAGTCTGTGATTAATCTACATTCTATGATTTTGAGAAGACTGTTATAAATTAATTACTGTGACACGAAAACGTGCATATGAAAATCAAAAGTGGGCCGCAAATCATAGGAAATGGTAAGATAAATTGCCAATTACCCGCAACTTCAGAAGCATAACTGCCGAATCTGCAAAGGCCAGCAGGAGGAGGATTGTAAAGTTTTTATTTTATTTTGATGAGACCATCTCGATCTCTGGCTCACTCTTGAGTCAGTTTGTTTTAATTATTTAATCAAACAGAGTGCTTAAGGCATCAGACAAGCTCAGTACATGTAGTTAATTTTATTCAAACACATAGGGTGTGTCTATATATGGAAAAATACACATTTTACAATTTCAACCAATCGATTGGTCAAAAAAAGACTACTCTCGGTCGAACAAGTAAAAACAAAAGTCTATAGTTTGAGAAGCTGGACACTTATCCATTGACTGCATACATTTTCATTCGTTCTGGTCCCCCCGTAGGAATCGAACCCACCACCCTGGCTTTGCAAGTGCCATGCTATACCATCTGAGCGACACGGTCAGGACAGTTTTTAGTGTTGTGTGAATTTTGGTCCAGAAGTTGTGGATCAACACCGTTGGCTAAGCAGTGTGTCGGTCTGTCAGCAGTTTCGGCGGCTATAGAAGAGAAATGTCTGAATTAAATTTAAGTCCATGGTGTCCACCACAGTTTTATACCATGTCTGAATGAAATGAGAAGTCCATGGTGTTCACCACAGTTTTATACCATGTCTGAATGAAATGAGAAGTCCATGGTGTTCACCACAGTTTTATACCATGTCTGCAGGATGCAGTCCTGCCTGCTTCCTAAATGGAGCAGTTGGGTGGAATTTTCCAAAGTGATCACACTCAAATAAGTAATCTGCCCCATGTTAGTTTATGGATATATAAACTCCACTAAATGAGTACTGAACGTACTTCTAAAATATACATGAGGACATAGACTTGTTTTTTTGTGTGATAATTTTATAACATTTCATCACAGAGCAAGTTGTTATCTTGCCTCGTGCCCAGACACTATGTCCTCGTCCATATGACTTGTTAAAGCTGTTATACTTATGCACTCAGGACAATTATTATAACTTGATGACGAATTACGAATAAATGTTTCTCTTCTTTCAACAGTTTGGATTTTGAGGAGTGTGCCCACAAGTTGATCAAGATGGACTTTCCTGACAGCCAAACAGTAGGTTACAATACTTATTCTCCCAGTACCCTTCCACCAGTGTACTTTTCCCTAGCTGCCAGCCTGCCGTTTCATGCCCATCTAATCTAAAGAGCTTCCAGAGCCTTTTATCTGAACTCTGACCGTCATCTAAATATTTGTTTCTGGTCTCCTGGGTTGTTGGATTCTTCCAAGTCATTCGGTAAGCATTTGTCATCTTAATTTCCTTGTTTTGCAGCTTTACACAGCCCAAATAAAGCCCTCATTTAGGAACTGGGTGTACTCCACAATGATTTAAATTATAAAATACCCCCCAAGCGGCCCTTTTTCAACATATGTGAACATTGTAATAACCAACTGCTATATATTTTTATGTAGAAATTCAGTAGTAGGCAGAGGTTTATTGGCATCCTACACACTGTTAAAGCACCTACACCTTTTATGTTTGGAAGCATATCTTCTGAGTTCACCTTTTTAATGCACCTTTTATGTTTCAAAATGGATTAAATATATTTTTCTCCCCTATCTATACACAATACCAAAGTGAAAACATGTTTTTAGACATGTTGGCAAATTTGTTGAAAATGAAATGCATAATATAAGTATTCACACCCCTTTACTGGTTCACCAAATAGGGCTGGGAGATATGGCCAAAATTTCATATCCTGATATAGCACATTTTCTGTAAATTCAATGAATAAATAGTTTATATAACGTGATAACATGTAAAGGCCTATTTCTTATTACATTTTGAATTACACTCAACAAATGAAAGGTGCTTACTCATATTTGATTATTTATCCTTTTATTTAGGACCTTTGTGCAAATTTTCAATTAAGCATGTTACATAATATAAAATATGAATATATAAAATCTAAATGGGTATATAGAAAACACTTCAACTACAGTTGAAAACAAAATAAATATACGCCTAAAATACGTAAATGTATGTGTATATAAATATATATGTATGTATATATGTGTGTGTACATACATACATACATACACACACACACACACACACACACACACACACACACACACACATACACACATACACACATACACACATACATACATACATACATACATACATACATACATACATACATACATACATACAGTGGGGCAAAAAAGTATTTAGTCGGCCACCAATTGTGCAAGTTCTCCCACTTAAATTGTTCATCATAGGTACACTTCAACTATGACAGACAAAATGAGAATTACAGGCCTCATATTTTTAAGTGGGAGAACTTGCACAATTCGTGGCTGATGAAATACGTTTTTGCCCCACTGTGTGTGTGTGTACATACACCTTAGCCAAATACATTTAATCTCCGTTTTTCACAATTCCTGACATTTAATCCTAGTGAAAACTCCCTATTTTAGGTCAGTTAGGATCACCACATTTTAAGAATGTGAAATGTCAGAATAATAGTAGAGTGATTTATTTCAGCTTTTATTTCTTTCATCACATTCCCAGTGGGTCACAGGTTTACATACACTCAATTAGTATTTGGTAGGATTGCCTTGAAATTGTTTAACTTGGGTCAAATGTTTTGGGTAGCCTTCCACAAGCTTCCCACAATAGATTGTGTGAATTTTGGCCCATTCCTCCTGACAGAGCTGGTGTAACTGAGTCAGGATTGTAGGCCTCCTTGCTCGCACACACTTTTTCAGTTCTGCCCACACATTTTCTATAGTGTTGAGGTCAGGGCTTTGTGATGGCCACTCCAATACCTTGACTTTGTTGTCCTTAAGCCATTTTGCCACAACTTTGGGAGTATGCTTGGGGTCATTGTCCATAACATGATGCTGCCACCCCCGTGCTTCACGGTTGGGATGGTGTTCTTCGACTTGCAAGCCTCCCCCTTTTCCTCCAAAAATAACGATGGTCATTATGGCCAAACAGTTCTGTTTTTGGTTCATCGAGAGGACATTTCTTCAAAAAGTATGATGTCCCCATGTGCAGTTGCAAAACGTAGTCTGGCCAAACTTAGCTACTGGCCATGAAGGACAGTCAGGGAGGTGACCAAGAACACAATGACCACTCTGACAGAACTACAACATTCCTTATCTGAGATGGGAGAACTCTCAGAAGGACAATAGTCTCGATAGCACCAATCAGGACTTTATTGGAGATGGAAGCCAGATGGATGCCACTCCAGAGAAAAAGGCACATGACAGCCTGTCTGCCTGATGTTTACAAATAGGCATGTGAAAGATTCTGAGCGCGTAAGGCGAAAGATTCTGTGGTCTGAGACAAAAATCGGACTCTTTGGCCAAAGCACTATCTGGAGAAAACCAAGCACAGCTCATCACATGTAACACCATCCCTACCATGAAGCATGGTGGTGCTTCAGAGTGCTAATGACCTTAGACTGGGGGCAAATATTCACGTTCCAACAGGACAATGATCCCAAGCATACAGCCAAAGCAATGCTGGAATGGCTTCAGAACAAGAATGTGAAAATCCTTGAGTGGCCCAGCCAAAGCCCGGACTTGAATCCCATTAAAAATCTGTGGAAAGACTTGAAGATTGCTGTTCACTGCCGCTCCCCATCTAACTTAAAAGAGCTTGAAAAAATCTCCAAGGAGGAATGGGAGAAAAGCTGGTAGACATACCCAGGACGACTCAAAGCTGTAATCACTGCCAAAGGTGTGGATACTTACGTAAATTAGATTTCTGTATTACATTTTCAATAAATGTTAGCACTTTCATTATTGGAATTGTGTGTAGAAAAAAATATATATTTAAAACATCAGGCTGTAATACAACAAAATGTGCAATTAAGTCAAGGAGTATGAATACTTTCTGAAGGCACTGTATGTTACCTTTTAATAGCTGTACGATAGGTAGTGATTCTTCTAGTAGCCTGCCAACACGACATACGTTTGTGGGTTGAAATAATATTATGTGATCACTCTCATTTACCTGTACTCTGCAATACAATTGGTGTCTTATGCAATTCCATAAGAAATGGATTGAAAATTAAGCTATGATATGTAAGTAAATAGTGTAGCTAAGACAATTTACCCAGTCATCTTTGATACATCTGTCTTTTCCCTGCTGTATTAAGGAATTACTTAGGCTTAGATCACATGTACATTGTGTCATATAGCCACGGGGTCAGCAGTTGTATAACACATCAAATGGCTGCTTTTGTGAGTGTGCTACTAAGTAGGTCACTTTAAACATAAAAAAAATCATCAGTGTGCCCGTCTAGCTTTTGTTATGGCAGGACAGTGTCTGACAGAGCTTCATCTGGTAGTGGCTGTATTATATAGCTTGCTATACGGCTATTCTTGGGAGTGGCATTTCTTGAGCTCATGCAGATGATTTGATGTACTAGACTATTTGGTTCACATTTTTGTAACCTATGATATTTTAATTAATTGTTCTCTGAACCTATAGCTGTGTTTTGTTCATGGCTTCTACATCATGACCTTATAATTGATTCCTAAATACATGCCGAGGTGTTCCAAAACACATTGTGAGATGAGCACAGAGTAAGGAACTGTCAGTTTCCTCACAGCTGCCATCCAGACCTTAATTGTAACTGTTTACTGGCCACTTGGTCCCAGCTCAGATTGTACAGCCACAGTCATTACCTGGATAGTTGAGATAATAGGCTACTATACTGTAACATTAGTAGGGACAATTGGAGACAATTTACTCTTCCCTTTCCTGTCCCACTCCTCCTTCCTTACATATTTATCTTGCTCACTTTATCTCTTTTTCACACTCACCTACCATCCTTCCCCCTAGCTCTCTGTTACCATATCAGTCACAGATAATTAGAGATGGAAGAAGATTGAGAAGGTCTTTGTTAAAGTGAGGAGTGACTGTAATGAGTACTGATGGACTATGATTAAACAACCCTGCAGGTCCTGTTTGTCTGAAATACAAGGTTATTCGGGGGGGGGCAGGCAGAGGTTTGGCAGCTCTATATCCTGGATTCAGATTAAGCCTACTCCTGTGAAATAAGACCTTTAAATTAGGATTTTCCACTGAGCATGCTTTTTAGTCCAGGACTATGCTTAATCTGGGTCCACTGAATCACTTTTACTCCTCTGTCAATGTTAAGTATACTGTCATGGCCGGGGTGAGTTTATAATTGACAGACCGGCTCGATTCGGTCTTATTTACGAACATTTGAAATGGTGTTTTTTTACATTGGATAAAAGTAGAAACTCTCATAGCTAGAAATTGTATATCATACACTACAGTTGAGGAACAATAGAAAAGTAATTCTGCTTTGAAAGTTGATAGACTTGTAACCTCACTTTTGAGAAAATGGCCTTTGAATATTTTGGTACACCTTCTGGAGAGCTCCTCTTTGTCTATACCCATTCAGCATTGTTCATACCCTCTCTTAAGGTTTAGCCCCACATATCTCTTTAAGGATTTGCGTGGGAGACCGAGGAGTAGGGTTGATCTGAACGTTCTGTCCTAACAACACCAGTCAAGCACCCAAGCTAACTGACTAACGTTGGCTAGCTTGCTAGCTCCTTCCAGACACAAATGAGAGAACAGCTCACTGACCATTTTACACACCCATGCAGAGCTCGTTCGGCTGTTTCTATGTTATCCAACTCTGTTATCCAGAGCGTTGGCAACAATTTTTTGCCAATGTTTACTGACACGGGCCATATTCAACAGGTGTTGAGCATTTGTAAATTTGTCAGTTATTCTGAGCGAATTTACCTGCTACGTCTATCAACAGTTGTCGCAGTGACATAAACATTCTATTGAAATGGTTACTTGCATAGTGGAGTCTTGTTAAGACATGTAGCAAGCTAAACCACGAACCATAATCCCAACTCATAATGTTACTACCCTGCATGAATCTGCAGGTAGCTAACCAACCAGGTTCAATGTTAGCTAGCTAGCTAACATTAGGCTATAACTAGCAAAGCAAATGGCTCTGAGATATGAATAATATTACTACACAGATCATACACGTAATGTTAGCTAGCGATCAAGCCAGCCAGACAGCTAATGTTAGCTCGCTAGCTAACAGTACACTTTAACTTCAAATGAAAACGACTTTCTGACAGAATTAGAAAAGTGTAATATTTGAAAATGTAGCTATATCCCTCTCTCACAGATGCCATGGTTGCCCTTAGTTTGAAGATGTAATCCTGAGACAGGTGTTTTCTCCAACTCCTTAGCTATCACACTCTAATTCCACCAGGCCTTCCACTGATTTCAAAACTCGGTCCTCCAGAAAGTGGAGAGCAACACTTAAGCAGTTCTACCAAGTGATTTTTTTTTAAAAAAAAACCGCATTAGAAAGGATTACCTAGACATAGTGACAAGCTCAAATAGACAGAAGCATGCTACATGGCAGACCAATTCAAACTCATCTCTCGGCATGTCCAGCCAATCCATTATCTCAGCCAATCATGGCTAGCGGGACGGATGCTGTCTTTTTCCATGGCTAAACCAACTAGGCTCATAATTTAACAATTGTATTCATATTTACAGATAGCATACAAGTTTGTTATTAAGGCACACGTTCCAGAAGGTATTTCTGCCAAAACGTTTTTTTTTTGTTACACGTTCAAATGGCTACATATCTCTTCATTGACATGCAGTTCAGAAGCTTCATTCCTGTGAAATTGTATCTCTTTGCTCTCAAGCTTAGCCTTTTCTTAACAACACTGTCATCTCAGATTTTGCGTGCATAAATGTGGTCTCGTCCTTCCAATGATCGCCCAAATAGTTTCCTAAAACAAATGTGAGTTTTTCACATAAGCATCCTCCCATAACTAGATATTAGCAAATAAAATGAAAATAATGATCTACATGGCTGAACAGGCCATTGACAAAAATATCTTGTTTAAAACATGGGAACGTTTTTCATCCAAATAAATTTAAGATGTTTTCAACACTTTAATCTACACAGCATCCATCTACAGTGCATTCAGAAACCCACACCCCTTGACCTTTTCCACATTTTGTTGTGTTACAGCCTGAATTTCAAATGGATTAAATTTAGATGTTGTGTTACTGATCTACACACAGTACCCCATAATGTCAGTGGCTTTCTTTTTAGGCATTTTTACAAATTCATTCAATTAAACGCTGAAATGTCTTGAGTCAAGTTTTTTTCTCCTGATTTACAAAGCGTTATGTTTGGGGCAAACACAACACCACCAAGTAGCACTCTTCATATTTTCAAGCATAGTGGTGGCTGCATCATGTTATGGGTATGCTTATCATCGGCAAGGACTAGGGAGTTTTTTTTAGGATAAAGAAATAAGAGGAATAGAGCTGAGCAAAGGGCAAAAATTTAGAGGGAAAACTGTGCTTTCCAACAGACACCGGGAGACAAATTCACCTTTTCAGCAGGACAATTACCTAAAACAAAAGGTCTGAATATACACGAGTTGCTTAACAAGACGCCAACTACACAGAACATGAGTGATTGTTTTAAAGAATGGGCAAATAACGTACAGTCCAGGTGTGCAAAGCTCTTAGCCTTACCCAGAAAGCTGTAATCGCTGCCAAAGGTGATTCTAACATGAGTTGACTCAAGGTGTTAAATACTTGCCTAATCAAGATTTAGTGTTTTATATTCAATCATTTTGTGTAGATCGTGAACTAAAAATGACAAATCCATTTTAATCCCACTTTGTAACACAACAGAATTTGGAAAGTCAATGTGTGAATAATTTCTGAAGGCATTGTATCTATTTTACCCAGTGGATTTCTGTTAAGATAATTAGGCTCCTCTGAGGCAAGAAACATTAATAGGAGTTTAGATTTTTCTGATTTCGTATAGTATATCTAATATATTAATGGTGTGGATATCGGAGTGGATAATGTGAACATATTAGGATTATGACACATTCACACAGTTTTATTCATTTATCTAAGGTGTGATATCCCAAATGTGACACCCTAGGCTACATCTTGGGGCTGGATTGGCCTATATGACACAGTCACAGCCTATTATTCATTAATTTCTATGAGGTGTGATTGTGTGAACTGTAAAGTAGACTTAATAAAGAAGATGGGCTGTGTGTACGGCTTGCAGCGCTACCACCACTGTCTACTAGTCTGGCAATGTGATTATTGTCCTTGTCAGCAGTGAGAGAGAGAGAACACATCACTGTAAGGGGAGTGAGAGTGAAGAATGAATCAGTCGGTTCCTCTCTCGTTATTCACAGCACATCTGCTTGCCTCCATGACTCACCATGCTAGTTTGGTCTGTTAGAAAAATTAATATTGATAAAGCAGGACAGATCAATCTCAGCCAGTATTTCAGTGATCTTTAATATTAGATTTATTTTTTTCAAGTTACATTTTACTGGTTCATACCCGTATGGCATGCTTAGCTGCTACCCATAGTAGTAGCTAAGCACACCAATGTTGTTAGTTTACAGTGTTTCAGCTGCAGAGCCTCGGAGATTGTCTAGGGATGGTGTTATAAATTATATGCTGTTGTATTAAAGAGTGTAGGAGTTGTTTCATCTTTAGAATCCAGGACAAATGAACGAATGTACTCTCATTTACTGAACCCGATGTGGATTGAAATATTTATTTCCTATTTTTCAAAGTCAATTCTTGACTTAATATGGGTTAATTCTTTGACAAACCTTTTACTGGATGTTGCCTCTCCTTGGAAATATTTGTTAAGTATTCAGCCTCCTGTGTTGCATGGAGTGAGACGCTCCTGGCAGAGGGAAGCCCATAGAAATATAATTATAAGAACAGGAATGTCCGTCCCATGGTGGCGGGAGATGTATTAGCACAGCAGCGGTCCTTTGGGGAAGGGGGAAGATGGATGGAAGGAACACAGGAAAGGAGAGGGGAAGATGGAAGGGCTTCGTCTGCCCGTGAAGCTATCCAGTGCTAAAAGCATTCAGTAACGTGACTGTCTATGACACCATATGTGTTGAAGTGGCCCTGGGTGTTCAAGCTAGTCAAGGCAAAGCAAGACTCATATTGAGACGGCTCTGAAATTATTCTTGTTGAATGCTTTTTATTATTCCATATGGAATTCCAGCTGCTGATGGGTAGCGAACTAGTA
The DNA here is from genome assembly GCF_036934945.1 of Oncorhynchus masou masou. Lineage (NCBI taxonomy): Eukaryota > Metazoa > Chordata > Actinopteri > Salmoniformes > Salmonidae > Oncorhynchus > Oncorhynchus masou. The sequence continues at coordinate 33,202,541 of NC_088221.1, forward strand.
GTTCTGTCAGTGTCACATTCCCTGTGCTCCTCAACCTAGGCTAGGTCTCCTCAGCCTGCAGCTTCTAGTCCCTGAGCCAAAGGTTAGAGTTGGGCTCCTCTCTCACACACCAGATGGGAAAGGACAGTACATGCTGTAAGGGAAGAGAATGTCACCCAGCCTGCCTGTATAGCCCCAACCTGCACCCCGCTCCTGAACACAATAGGCACTGACGACCACAGAGAGATGGCATGACATTATGTCCTGAGACGGCTGCTACACTACAGCCTCAGAGACCCCAGGTGCTGCCGGAGGAATGGTGTAGGGTGTTGTTTTTATTTTATTTTTTTATTTGACCTTTTATTTTACTAGGCAAGTCAGTTAAGAACAAATTCTTATTTGCAATGATGGCCTAGGAACAGTGGGTTAACTGCCTGTTCAGGGGCAGAACGACAGATTTGTACCTTGTCAGCTCGGGGATTCGAACTTGCAACCTTTCGGTTACTAGTGCAACGCTCTAACCACTAGGCTACCCTGCCGTGTGGGCCCAATGCTGCTGGGAAACATGTAAACCCCACTCTTCCTTTACTGCCCAGCCCAAAGTAATACCACTGACATACCAGGGTACTATACCCACCCAGCTCGTAGGGATTTATGTCTTTCCCTGTCCATAGACTGCTTTCATGGTAAGGAAAAAGCATGTAATCATAGAACTACACTACATGACCAAAACTATGTGGACACCGGCTCGTCGAACATCTCATTCCAAAATCACGGGAATTAATATGGAGTTTGTCCCCCTTTGCTGCTATAGCAGCCTCCATTTGTCTGGGAAGGTTTTCCACTAGATATTGCTGCCATTCAGTCTTGAGCGTTAGTGAGGTTGGGCACTGATGTTGTGCGTTGAGCTCTGGCTTGCAGTCAGCATTTAAATTCATCCCAAAGGTGTTCGATGGGGTTGAGGACAGACGATTTCTACGTACTTCAGCAATTGGCGGTCCCGTTTTGTAAGCTGGTGTGGCCTACCACTTTGTGGCTAAGCCATTGTTGCTCCTAGACGTTTCCACTTCACAATAACAGCACTTACAGTTGACCGGGGTAACTTTAGCAGGGCAGTCATTTTACAAACTGAGTTGTTGGAAAGGTGGCATCCTATGACGGTGCATCGTTGAAAGTCACTGAGCTCTTCAGTAAGCCCATTCTACTGCCAATGTTTGTCTATGGAGATTGCATGTCTGTGCTCGACACCAGTCAGCAACAGGTGTGGCTGAAATAGCCTAATCCACTCATTTGAAGTGGTGTCCACATAGTTTTGAATATATATAGTGTATTTCTATATGGTTCTATATCTATGCATGTAATCCTCACACTTCCTATGGAGCCTAGAGTAGCAGAATAATACCAGAGTAATACTCACCCAGATATACGGACTCATGTAATGTCAGCGACATGGGTTTCCTCACCCACAGCCAGGTGGACAGGAGTACACCTAGAGATCCTATAATTCACATATATTCTATAGGCTTTGTAATTCTGAGTACACAGGCATTTAGAGATGTCCATGGACTGACAGCCAAATGGATAGGATAAGAACTGAGACCTGGAGATTTCCTTCCCTGCCTGCTAGGATCCTGAGGAACAGGCTCTTCTCTAGAGCTCATGGTCTGCTCAATATTCCAGCTGTGATGGATAGACACATTAGGAAAGCTAATGACTGAATCAGTAACAGTCGCCCGATTCTTCACAACCACTGCACAGCAGACCACAACCCTGTTCTTTTCTCAGAACTCACTGGACACACACAGGAACACTGCCTATGTTTTTAAATGAGATCAAATGAAAAGGACTCTATTAAAACAGGAAGGGAAATTATGATCTTCTGTGAGCGGCCTGTCTCTCTCTGTCTCAAATCGATCCCCTTGGTCTTTACCTGAACCTTAATTTACAATTGAAGTCGGAAGTTTACATACACTTATGTTGGAGTCAATAAAACTACTTTTTCAACCACTCTACAAATTTCTTGTTAACAAACTATAGTTTTGACAAGTCGGTTAGGACATCTACTTTGTGCATGACACAAGTAATTTTTCCAACAATTGTTTACAGACAGATTATTTCACTTATAATTCACTGTATCACAATTCCAGTGGGTCAGAAGTTTACATACACTAAGTTGACTGTGCCTTTATAAACAGATTGGAAAATTCCAGAAAATTATGTCATGGCTTTAGAAGCTTCTGAGTCAATTGGAGGTGGACCTGTGGATGCATTTCAACCCACTACCTTCAAACTCAGTGCCTCTTTGCTTGACATCATTGGAAAATCAAAAGAAATCAGCCAAGACCTCAGAAAGAATATTGTAGACCTCCACAAGTCTGGTTCATCCTTGCGAGCAATTTCCAAACGCCTGAAGGTACCACGTTCATCTGTACAAACAATAGTACACAAGTATAAACAGCATGGGACCACGCAGCTGACATACCGCTCAGGAAGGAGAGGCGTTCTGTCTCCAAGAGATGAACGTACTTTGGTGCGAAAAGTGCAAATCAATCCCAGAACAACAGCAAAGGACCTTGTGAAGATGCTGGAGGAAACAGGTACAGAAGTAAATATATCCACAGTAAAACAAGTCCTATATTGACATAACCTGAAAGGCCGCTCAGCAAGGAAGAAGCCAGACTACGGTTTGCAACTGCACATGGTGACAAAGATCGTACTTTTTGGAGAAATGTCTTCTGGTCTAATGACCATGGTTATGTTTGGAGGAAAAGGGGGAGGTTTGCATGCCGAAGAACACCATCCCAACCGTGAAGCTCAGGGGTGGCAGCATCATGTTGTGTGAGTGCTTTGCTGCAGGAGGGTCTGGTGCACTTCTCAAAATAGATGATGACATGAGGATGGAAATTTATATGGATATATTGAAGCAACATCTCAGGACATCAGTCAGGAAGTTAAAGCTTGGTCTCAAATGGGTCTTCCAAATGGACAATAACCCCAAGCATACTTCCAAAATTGTGGCAAAATGGCTTAAAGACAACAAAGTCAAGGTATTGGAGAGGCCATCACAAAGCCCTGACCTCAATCCTATAGAGAATTTGTGGGCAGAACTGAAACGGCGTGTGTGAGCAAGGAGGCCTACAAACCTGACTGGGCAATAATTCATCCAATTTATTGTGGGAAGCTTGTGGAAACGTTTGACCCAAGTTTTAACAATTTAAAGGTAATGCTACCAAAAATGAATTGAGTGTATGTAAACATCTGACCCACTGGGAATGTGATGAAATAAATAAAAGCTGAAATATATCATTCTCTCTACTATTATTCTGACATTTCACATTCTTAAAATAAAGTGGTGTTCCTAACTGACCTAAGACAGGGAATGTTTACTAGGATTTAATGTCAGGAATTGTGAAAAACGGTGTATGTAAACTTCCAACTTTAACTGTACCTAAACCACTAATTTTAAAGTGTTGGTAGAGTTGTATTTCTGCTGTGTTCCACGATGTCTACCAGCTGACATTAGTGCACTATATAGGGAATAGTGTGCCATTTCAGACACAACCAGAGTGTTGATGTTGTGATTGGATATATCAGTAGAAGATTGTCACTGTTCCAGTTGGACATTTCTATGCATGGACTTTGCTGGCCCTGTATGGGCTGATACACTATACAGTGGGGCAAAAAAGTATTTAGTCAGCCACCAATTGTGCAAGTTCTCCCACTTAAAAAGATGAGACGCCTGTAATTTTCATCATAGGTACACTTCAACTATATCCAGGATTTTTAATGAATTTATTTGCAAATTATGGTGGAAAATAAGTATTTGGTCACCTACAAACAAGCAAGATTTCTGGCTCTCACAGACCTGTAACTTCTTGAAGAGGCTCCTCTGTCCTCCACTCGTTACCTGTATTAATGGCACCTGTTTGAACTTGTTATCAGTATAAAAGACACCTGTCCACAACCTCAAACAGTCACACTCCAAACTCCATTATGGCCAAGACCAAAGAGCTGTCAAAGGACACCAGAAACAAAATTGTAGATCTGCACCAGGCTGGGAAGACTGAATCTGCAATAGGTAAGCAGCTTGGTTTGAAGAAATCAACTGTGGGAGCAATTATTATGAAATGGAAGACATACAAGACCACTGATAATCTCGCTCGATCTGGGGCTCCACACAAGATTTACATTTACATTTAAGTCATTTAGCAGACGCTCTTATCCAGAGCGACTTACAAATTGGTGAATTCACCTTCTGACATCCAGTGGAACAGCCACTTTACAATAGTGCATCTAAATCGTTTAAGGGAGGGGGGGGGTGAGAAGGATTACTTATCCTATCCTAGGTATTCCTTGAAGAGGTGGGGTTTCAGGTGTCTCCGGAAGGTGGTGATTGACTCCGCTGTCCTGGCGTCGTGAGGGAGTTTGTACCACCATTGCGGGGCCAGAGCAGCGAACAGTTTTGACTGGGCTGAGCGGGAACTGTACTTCCTCAGTGGTAGGGAGGCGAGCAGGCCAGAGGTGGATAAACGCAGTGCCCTTGTTTGGGTGTAGGGCCTGATCAGAGCCTGGAGGTACTGCGGTGCCGTTCCCCTCACAGCTCCGTAGGCAAGCACCATGGTCTTGTAGCGGATGCGAGCTTCAACTGGAAGCCAGTGGAGAGAGCGGAGGAGCGGGGTGACGTGAGAGAACTTGGGAAGGTTGAACACCAGACGGGCTGCGGCGTTCTGGATGAGTTGTAGGGGTTTAATGGCACAGGCAGGGAGCCCAGCCAACAGCGAGTTGCAGTAATCCAGACGGGAGATCTCACCCCGTGGGGTCAAAATGAGCACAAGAACAGTGAGCAAAAATCCCAGAAGCACACAGGGGACCTAGTGAATGACCTGCAGAGAGCTGGGACCAAAGTAACAAAGGCAACCATCAGTAACACACTACGCCGCCAGGGACTCAAATCCTGCAGTGCCAGATGAGTCCCCCTGCTTAATCCAGTACATGTCCAGGCCCGTCTGAAGTTTGCTAGAGAGCAATTGGATGATCCAGAAGAAGGGAAAGGGACCAGGACGACTGATCCGTGTAAAGGAAAGAATGAATGGGGCCATGTATCGTGACATTTTGAGTGAAAACCTCCTTCCATCAGCAAGGGCATTGAAGATGAAAAGTGGCTGGGTCTTTCAGCATGACAATGATCCCAAACACACCGCCCGGGCAACAAAGGAATGGCTTCGTAAGAAGCATTTCAAGGTCCTGGAGTGGCCTAGCAAGTCTCCAGATCTCAACCCCATAGAACATCTTTGGAGGGAGTTGAAAGTCCATGTTGCCCAGCAACCGCCCCAAAACATCACTGCTCTGGAGGAGATCTGCATAGCGGAATGGGCCAAAATACCAGCAACAGTGTGTGAGAACCTTGTGAAGACTTACAGAAAACGTTTGTCCTCTGTCATTGCCAACAAAGGGTATATAACAAAGTATTGAGAAACTTTTGTTATTGACCATACACTTATTTTCCACCATAATTTGCAAATAAATTCATTAAAAATCCTAAAATGTGATTTTCTGGATTTTTTAAAATCATTTTGTCTCATAGTTGAAGTGTACATATGAGGAACATTACAGGCCTCTCATCTTTTTAAGTGGGAGAACTTGCACAATTGGTGGCTGACTAAATACTTTCTTGCCCCACTGTATATATTCATTGTCTGTCCTCACTACCGAGTTCCAAACTGCCTCTGGAAGCAATGTCAGCCCAATAACTGTTCGTCGGAAGCTTCATGAAATGGGTTTCCATGGCTGAGCAGCTGCACACAAACCTAGCAGTGGAAACTGTTTTCTGGAGTCATGAATCACACTTCACCATCTGGGTTTGTCTGATCTGGGTTTGGCGGATGCTAGGAGAACGCTACCTGCCTGACTGCATAGTGCCAAATGTCACAGTTTGGGCTAGGCCCCTTAGTCAGGATATCTTAATGTGACAGCATAAAATTACATTCTAGACAATTCTGTGTTTCCAAGTTTATGGCAACAGTTTGGGAAAAGCCCTTTCCTGTTGAAATGATAACCGCAAGACGCATACAATGACAATGCCCCCGTGCACAAACAAGGTCCATATAGAAATGGTTTGTCGAGATTGTTGTGGAACAACTTGACTGGCCTGCACAAAGCCCTGACCTCAACCCCATCAAACACCTTTGGGATTATTTGGAACGCCGACTGCAAGCCAGACCTAATCGGCCAACATCAGTGCCCGACCTCACTAATGCTCTTGTGACTGAATGGCAGCATGTCCCTGCAGCAATGTTCCAACATCTAGTGGAAAGCTTTCCCAGACGAGTGGAGACTGTTATAGCAGCAAAGGGGCGACCATCTCCATATTCATGCCTATGATTTTGGAATGGGATGTTCGACAAGCACGGGGGACATGCTTTTGGTAATGTAGTGGATGTGGTTGAGAATGAGGATGCATCCCAAATAGCACCCTAGTCCTTATGGAGAGAGCACTACTTTTGTCTCTGGTCAAAAGTAGTGCGCTATTAGGGAATAGGGTGCCATTTGGGCAGTGCCCTGAGTATCCTCAGGATGGAGAGGGTTCTGAGATGAGATGGGGGACAGACAGCGGTCTCATTGCATTCCCATCGTGTTGCCATGCCAGGCAGAGAATCAGGCACACTGTGTGAACATCACACTTTCCAATCTCAGTATCGCACAACATAACACAGCCTCCTGCTGCTGTCTGCTGAGACAGTTACCAGACAGACATGCCTCTCAATAACGAACCATACAGCTTCTAGCCTCAGTCATAACCATCATTATTTTGATAACTGTGCTGAGATGTTAAATGAGTTGTCCAGTCTGTCAGCTAGCTAGGCTACATGCTGAGAACTTTCTCTCACACCTTTACTTTCTCAATTAATTTAAATGTGTTCACACATGAGTCATTCAGGTTTTAGCCCACATGATAAGTTAAATGCTCAGATGCACAAGTTTTTCCTCACCAATGTAAATCAGTATAGTCAAAGATTTAGTCAGTACAATATAGTTATGTTTCTAGGTTATTACATATTTATTAACTTAATTCTGGAATACTTCTAAACTCCCCACAATGCACTATTTGTCAGCGTCATGAAGGATCTACTCTACTCTGGCTACCAAGTTCGTATGCTGGCTCGGTAGCTAGCTCAAGCTGGTTTACGATAGCCACACCTCATGCTATTCACAGATTTTGTGTTCGGTGTTCTCCAGTGGGAACCCTTTAGTACGGCAGGCTCTGGTGCTTTTGGGGAGTTTTATAACTTTTTCTACCTTGTCTTAGTGCTAGCTGACGGACATCTGTAATCCATCCAATTTGGATTTCAGCCCGGTGAAGCGCCCTCCTCCCCCTCGTTTTGGTAGCTAACTCGGCCTGGACTCATTTAAACGTGTGTTACCTTTGGCCGGGCCCCAGTCCATCTGTAAGTCTCTGCTCTCTTTTCTTTTAATCTGCGGTTATGTTTTAGTTGTGTTGTGTTGTATTCTAGCTGGTCTCCAGTAGTTGGGCTTTAGCTTGCCGACCTACACTGTGGTGGTTGGCTAGGCTAATAGCTAGTTGGCTAAAGAGCTAATGTGATAACTGCATATACTTAACATTTTTTGATAACTGGTTAGATTGTGTTATATATTTCCAAACTTTGATTCACTTTGATGTAGCTGTAAGATAGCACTGAGTCGGCCAGTTGCTATCAATGCCTAACGTAACATTAGCAGGCTGGTAGGGCTAATGTTAGCAGGCTAGTTGGCTAGCAACCTTGCAAGTAGATTTGTAACAATAAATTCATTAAGTATTTGCTTCTAACTTACCTGAACATTTTATTGAAACCAGCAGTCATGAGTGCAAACAATTTGCTTTAATTTTAAGTTATACATGGAAGTTATATCTGTTGGAGTTTACATTATAAGGAATAGGCTGGCTTGCTGGGTCCTCCATATTACATCACACCCTGGAAAAACATTTTCTGACATGACTTCGGCATTCTTTGGTATGATTCCAAGGAATCATTCAGATTTTACATGAGCAAATAGTCCAATTTGTATCGATTTTTCCTCCCTCCATATCACAAACATGATTCTCCTATCTCTCCTCACCACCAGTGTAATTTGGTGCCAGCCCCTGTCAGGTCATGGCCTGTCCAGGACGTTCATTTGAAGATTGATCACACCACAGCCTATGGTTGCCCAAGGCTGGCCTCCTCAATGAAAATATAGTCTTTTGAAATCAATAATCTGCTTGGCTGGGATATTGGTTGGAGGATGATAGGACACCGAATGGTTATGTCCAAAATGACACCCTGTTCCCTATGTAGTGCACTACCTTTCACCTGGGCCACGTCAAAGTAGTATACTATGTAGAGAATAGGGTCCAATTTAGGACCGGCTTCTCGCTGGCTGCAGGTGGATGTAACAGATGGGTCTTTTTATATCCCCCATAGGTGCAGTCCTTCCTGGCTTGGCCAAGTCTCAGCATCCCCTCTGTGTCCATGTTCCAGTGATTAAAGCTATTTTTGTGTCTGCCTTCTCCCAACAGAAAGAGCTGTGCAACATGATTCTAGACTGCTGTGCCCAACAGAGGACCTACGAGAAGTTCTTTGGTCTTCTAGCAGGGGTAAGAAGACCAAATAATATATATTTATATATATTCTTTAATATAAATATAACCAAAATATATATTTCATAATTTTCTTTTATCCCTGAGACAATTTTCATTAACTTATGTTGCATGCTGAAAGTTGGAATTTCATCACCCTTGAAATTACATTTGTTGATAAGCCTTGTAGTTTACTACAGTGCAGTTCATTCATTTGGCTTTTTACAGGAATTTGTCTCGCATTCAAGAGCACTGCGTTAAGACCAACTATATTCTACTCTCAACTAACATTGTGAACTCTTCATTTCTCAGAGGTTTTGTTTGCTGAAGAAGGACTATATGGAGAGTTTTGAGGCCATCTTCATGGAGCAGTATGAAACCATCCATCGCCTAGAGACCAATAAACTGAGAAACGTTGCCAGGATGTTTGCTCATCTCCTTTACACTGACTCTGTCCCGTGGAGTGTATGTATTGTAGCTCTCTAGGGTTACGTCTCAAATGGCACCCTATTCTCTATATAGTGCACCTCCTTTGACTGTGCCCTATGGGCCCTGGTTGAAATTAGTGCACTACATGGGGATTAGGGGGCCATTTTGGCCACAGTAACTAATCACAGTTACATCTCTAACCTAAAACCTTGTGCTGACTCTGCCGTTACTACGTACATGGGTTCGTGAAAATAATGCATCCTTTCTTTCATATCAGAATGTATTACAGCATCAATATGGCTTTAAATCTTATTGATTGATTCATCTAACGCTGGGAATTAAGGCAACGTAGTTGGTGATTTGAGTTCCCTTCAACAGCTACTAATCTAGTTACACTGCGTGTCTGTGTGTTTCTCTCTCAGGTGCTGGAATGTATTAAAGTCAGTGAGGACACCACCACGTCGTCCAGTCGAATCTTTGTCAAGATCTTGTTCCAGGAGCTCTGTGCCTACATGGGTCTCCCCAGGCTCAATGAACGACTCAAGGATATGTACGTTAATCTAGTCTTCTAATATGTTACTTGAGGATGTTGATACTAGTAATCTGTCTCTGCTATTCTCTGAGGGGATAAATTAAGTTGAATTTAAATACATTTAATTGTCACGTTTTGATGCATGGGATTGTCTCATCCAATCTTTTTTGTATCTTCCAGGACATTGCAGCCCTTCTTCGAGGGTCTCTTCCCTCGTGACAACCCCAGGAACACCCGATTCGCCATAAATTTCTTCACCTCCATTGGCCTGGGTGGGCTTACGTAAGTGTCCCCATTCTAATAATATGATCATAATACGTGCCACTTTCATCCAAAGCAACAGCACAATGAGATTGCATATACGTTTTATGTATGTGTTGGTGATTTGTTAACCCACAACCTTCGCATTGCTGCTGCCTTTACCTGCTGAGCCACACAGGAACACATTGTAATATAGCAAGTTGGGGTACTGGGTCACCATCCTGCTGTGATCTCCTGCCAAATTAAACTTTATTTGTCACATGTGCCGAATACATCAAGTATAGACGTGAAATGCTTACTTACAAGCCCTTAACCAACAGTGCAGTTCAAGAAGAAGAAAATATTTACCAAGTAGACTCAAATAAAAAGCAATAATAAAAGTAACACAATAACAAGGCTATATACAGGGGGTGTGTCATAATTTATTATTTCTCGATCTCTCTCTCTTGCTCTCTTTCCCCTTTCTCTCTCATTCTCCCTCCTTCTCCCTCGCTCTACCCACTCTCCCACCCATAGGGATGAGCTCCGTGAGCATCTGAAGAACGCCCCCAAGATAATCATGACCCAGAACCAGGACGTGGAGTCATCAGACTCCGATTCGTCCTCTTCTTCCTCTGACTCGTCTTCCTCAGACAGTGACAGCAGCGACAGTGACAGTTCTGACTCCTCCACTGACTCCTCGTCCAGCAACAGCTCAGGTACAGAGTAGCTTTACCACCCTGATAGTCCCTTACTATAGCCTGGTCCCAGATCTGTTTGTTATTTCTACTTTGGTCATTGGCGGCACAAACAGCACTTGGGACCAGGCCACCCTCACTATGCTTTTTTTATTGATACACTTAGGCGTAGGTAATTGAAAGGACATCATTGCAATCAACTTACAACCCAGCTCTCTTTTAACCAGCAGTCTGAATATTTTCTTAGACAAATGAAAAGGGCTGGTCCTTTAATAACAGTCTGCCCTCAACCTTCACCTCAACCTAATTCTAATGCCTGTGTTGTGTCCGGGGAGGTGGAGGTGCTTGTACAATTAGTCATTCTGTTTCTATGGTTGTACCCTTCTTTCCTTGTCCCTGCTGTGAGGGTGGCCAAGCCTGCTCTGTGTGTGTTTGTGTGTCTCTGTGTGTCAGCCTGCGTCATGAGTCATTGCATGCCTCACCTTGAGGAATGTCAGTGTTGTACTTAGCCCTCTAACTCAGCATGCAAATTATTTTAATTGGCCGGCTCTATTGACATGAAACTTGTCTGTTTTGAATCACATCACTATTTCCCTAGAAAAGGCCTGTCCCCCATGTCACATTATATGGTAATAATATTTGCCATTTCGTGTTGGTTTTTATCCAAAGCAACTTATGGGAGTGTTTAGGCTACATCGTGTTAATCGTGGCATCAGGGACATTAAGATGGCTTTTTGTGTCAGTCCCATGCTGATGAAATGCAACTACTGCCAACCAAGGACCAGTCTGTATTCACTTTTTCAATTTAAGAAAACATTTATATTTCAGGGATACATTTTAAATATCCAATTTAACAAGAGAGCAGCGATTGTCCTGGTGAAACAGCTGTACTATACATAATCACTGCTTTCAAATCAATAGTGACAAAATGACCTCTGTTCACTGAAATAGTCCAATATCACTGAAATGTCTAATACCTCTGAGCTTCAGTTGGTTCTCAGTAAATTGTCCTGAACATCAAGCCTGTGTGAGGTCCTAGAGGTGTTTCTCGGCTGTGATGTTGATATGGCGATTTACCATTCAGCCTGTGTGTATATGTATCTCTATGCAAAACATGCACGCAAAGACAGTCCGTCAATCCCGGCAGTGGTCCACACACACACACACACAAACCCACGCCTGCAGTCAGTTTTGTACTCTGGCGGTTTAGTGACTGTTTGTTGGGTGCCCCTGGCCTGCTCTCTGTAGGGCAGAGTGACATGTTAACATGGCAGAGTAGGGCACTGCAGGCACTGGCCAAATGCACAGTCTGTCATCACCACACATCATCTGCACACAGGCTGCATCCCAAATGGCACCCTATTCCCTAGAAGACTCTGGTTAAAAGTAGTGCACTATATAGTAAATAGTGTGCCATTTAGGACACACTTAAGCCCCCCTCAAACTCCCATCACATGGCATAGCTCGGACCACTCATATGGAATGGCAAAACTGACAGATTTTTTTATACACAGCATAGAGAATGTGCCCCTCTATGGGCTGGCAAACTGGCATGTTGTGTGCATGCTTCTGGATGTATTTAGGCTCTTTACCCATGTTTAATAGATTTTGATTCAAAGTCTGGATATATTTAGTTTCTAAGACAAATTGACTGTTTTGCAGATTCTGATTCAAGGCGTAAAAAGAGTAAGGGCCAGAACAAAAAGAAGAGCGACAAAGACAAGAAGAAAGACAAGAAGACCAAGGACAAGGCTTCTTCCAAAAAGATCTCACTTCAGAAGTCACCTCTGGAGGAACGGCCCAATAGGAGTCTGAGACACGAGAACCGTGGCCGTGATGACAGCAGTAGCGATGAAGAGGTGGCGGAGCGCGGCGGGGGGAGACACCGGCCTGACGACCGCCACAAAGCCTCTCACCACCGTGGTCGAGTAGAAGACGCTCCGCCACCCACACACGAGAGACCCGACCGTTCTGACCGTGGAGGGCACAATGACAAGGAGCTGCCTCGTGGCAGGCCTGGCAGAGACCGAGACTATGAGGACGGGGACAGACAGCCAGAGGCCCGCAGGCACAACAAGGACGATGGGAAACACCAAGCCCCCCAGGCCGACCGTGACCGAGTCAGACACCGTAGCCCTGAGAAAGAGAAGGAACCAGTGAGCAGTGGAGGCAGGGACAGAGAAAAAGAGAGGTCAAAGTCACGGGAGAGGAGCAGCCGCAAGGAGAAGGACATGGATTCCTCCAGGGACTCGAACAGGAACGGGGTGGAGCGGCAGGCAGAGAGGGCAGAGCGGGCGGACAAGGAGAACAGGGAGAACCGCCATCACTCTGACAGATACAGAGAACCCAGGCGAAACGAGGAACGGAGCAGGAATAGCTCCCCGCGCAGACGGAGATAGCCGGACCAATGAGAAAAGTAGTAGGCTTACTTTCCAATGTCCATACTTACATAATTTGAAATTGTGTGCAACTGCAGACATTGAAACAGAGCCATAGTAGTTATGATAGTCATGCTGTTCATGTGCCAGCTTGAACTCATCCATCTCATTCTCTGTCATTGTCTGTCTCTCTCAATGTATGCATCTTATGCCTTTACAATTTTATATTGCCCAATGAAATATTTCTTAGGAATGGTTCAGCGGTTGTATAGGAACAATAACAGTGCAGAGATCTGCTTGCAAAAGTAGTGTTTCTGTGATTGTTTCTTTCTCTGGGTGTTATCAATGTAAGACTGGTAAAGTCAAGAAAGCTTGTGAGTTTGTATTTGATGCATCAACCTATTTTGTATTAGTGGCAACCTATTTTTGTGTTGATAAAAAATAAGATAAAACATAAAAAAATCATTCAACTGTTCAATTGTACTTGATTTATTACTGAATATTATATAGTATATTGAACCTGTTTGCCCTAGGCAACACCAGAGCAACGGATGGCAGAGTGTACTTAAAATCAGCGGGTGCTGTCTAAGCCTAATCTTATTGCCTCTGACTACAGAACATGCCAACTTCAGTTCATTAAATTGTTGAATCGCCACCATTTTTGGACACCCAACAGGTGATCGCTAACACACATCAACCCACAAAGGATCAGTTCTGAGCAATTCAACATTGTTTATGTTAAACACTCTTGTAAGAATGCATTCAATAACCTGTCATCACATAGTTTCAGTACATACAACATGCATACAGTATGAATACATGCTTCTTACATCATTTACATAGATCTTCACATTGTGATCTCCAGATGGATCCAACCTTATTTGACCTTCAACATTTTCCCCAAGGGCGTACATACCAAAATGCATTACACAGGGTTCCAGGAAAACTGGGTCAATATTGGGATGGAAGACGTAACATAGTGAATCTAAATCGGGGACACTCCAAATAGTGTTACATTTCGTATAGAATGTATTTATTTGTGGATGTCCATCCATTTTGTATGATATGTTAGGAATTTAGAAAAACGCATGAATTTTTACGAATTCCAATTTGCTATTGATAACGTTAGCTAGGTTAGGGGTTATGGGAAAGGTTAGCTAACATGATAAGTAGTTGCAAGGTAGCTTAGAACGTAGTAAGTTGTTGCAAATTCGCTAAAATTGAGTTTTGAATACGCAAACTTTCGGTTGAGGTTCCCGTTATACACCTACCCATCCACCTCGACCAACCACCCTACTTTCATTTTTGTTTAAAGTACACGTCTTATGTAACCACACCAAACGTGACATATGATGCTAGTTTTGAGTGTCCCACTTTTATGTTTACTATGTTACATCTAGTCGAGGAGACCAGGTTTGGGAATTCTGGCAAATCGCGGTGTATTCATTACGCCGGTTCTGTTGCAAAACTTTTAGTAAATGGAAGCCGGTCTCCCGAGTGGCGAAGTGGTCTAAGGCACTGCATCGCAGTGGGAGCTGTGCCAGTAGAGATCCTGGTTGACCGGGAGAACAATGGGGCGCCGCACAATTGGCCCAGGGTCATCCGGGTTAGGGGAGGGTTTAGCTGGTAGGGATGTTCTTGTCCCATCGCGCACTAGCGACTCGTGTGACGGGCCGGGCGCAATGCACGCTAGCATGGTCGCCAGGTGCACAGTGTTTCCTCCGACTCATTGGTGCGGTTGGCTTCCGGGTAAGTAGGCATTGTGTCAAGAAGCAGTGTGGCTTGGCTGGGTTGTGTGTCGGAGGACGCACGGCTCTCGACCATCGCCTCTCCCATATGGGAGTTGAAGCAATGGGACAAAACTGTAACTACCAATCGGATACTGATTCAAGCTTTGCTTTATGATGCAACTGAACATTTGAAGCACAATATAAATAATAAAATCAGCATACAGAGCATTCGAAAAGTATTCGGACCCCTTGACTTTTTCCACATTTTGTTATGTTAAAGCCTTATTCTAAAATTGATTAAATAATGTTACTTATCAATCTACACAACACCCCGTAATGACAAAGCGAAAGTGTTTATTTTTTTGCAAATGTATTAAAAATAAAAAATAAACTTATTTACATAAGTATTAAGACCCTTTGTTATGAGATTCAAAATTGAGCTCAGGTGCATTTATGTTTCTACAACTTGATTGGAGTCCACCTGTTGTAAATTCAATTGATTGGACATGATTTGGAAAGGCACAGTTAACAGTGCATGTCAGAGCAAAAACCAAGCTATGAGGTTGAAGGAACAGTCCTTAGAGTGCCTAGACAGGATTGTGTCAAAGCACATGTCTGGGGAAGGATACCAAAAAATGTCTGCTGCCTTGATGGTTCCCAAGAACACAATGGCCTCCATCGTTCTTAAATGGAATAAGTTTGGAACCACCAAGATTCTTCCTATAGCTGGCAGCCTGGCCAAACTATGCAATCGGGGGAGAAGGGCCTTGGTCAGGGAGGTGACAACAGGGAGAAGGACAACTATCTCTGCAGCACTCCACCAATCAGGCCAGACAGAAGCCACTCCTCTGTAAAAGGCACATGACAGCCCGCTTTGCGCTTTCCAAAAAGTACCTTAAGGACTCTCAGACCATGAGAAACAAGATTCTCTGGTCTGATGAAACCAAGATTGAACTCTTTGGCCTGAATGCCAAGTGTTTGTCTGGAGGAAACCTGGCACCATCTGATTTTTTAGTGGCAGGGATTGGTAGACTAGTCAGGATCGAGGGACAGATGAACGGAGCAGAGAGAGCTCCTTGATGAAACCTGCTCCACACCACTCAGGACCTCAGACTAGGGCAAAGGTTCACCTTCCAACAGGACAACGACCCTAAGCACACAGCCAGGATAAGGTAGGAATGGGTTTGGGACATGTCTCTGAATGTCCTTGAGTGGCCCAGACTTGAACCCGATCAAACATCTCTGGAGAGACCTGAAAATTACTGTGGTGCTCCCCATCCAACCTGAAGAGAAGAATGGGACAAACTCCCCAAATACAGTTTTGTATTTTTTCCTGCTCAGTGTTTTCCTTTTCAACTATTGGATTCCAAGAGAAGAGTACTGGTTCATTTCAACTGTCATACAAATGGTTGAGAATTCTTAGAGAACAATGAAGGGAGGAATATAATGCCTGGTAGATTCTCAATGGGTTATCTAGAAGGAGTCCTTGGCACTTTCTCAGTTAATCTTTCCTCAATTTCCTTGCATCCATCCTTCTCGCTGCCTCAGAATGCATTGGATAAGAAGGTCTGATGGGAGAGACCTCCTCCTCCAGTAAGGTTTTGAAGGGAGCAAGGAGATGGGAGTCGAGGAATGGTGGAAATACCAATTGAGGTAGAGCCAAGCTTTTCCATTACCAGTTGCACTGGGATGAGACTGCTCAACTCAGAGAAACAGAACAGTCTCTTAACCCTTCAGAATATGTAAGTATTTACAGTGTGTCCTAAAGGATATATGTGATAACCTATATTCAATAGTTATATGATATATAACCTTTACTGCCAGTCTCACAGCACAGAGAGTAGATATATATAGTGAATTGGCGAGCAGCTGTAAATTGGTAATGAACTTATTCAGTAGGGTGTACATGGAGAGAGAGGCACAGAGGTAGTAGTGCTACTTCCAAATATTGATAACTTATGTGTCTGGAGAATTTCAGTACCTCATACCTCCTTGGTTCTGTCCTAAATGGCAATCTATTCACTATATATGGCACCAATTTTGACCAGGGCCCATAGGGCTCTGCTCAAAAGTAGTGCACTACATCGGGAATAACGTGCCATTTGGGACAGATCCCTTGACTCACGGGACTCTTCTCTGTGGAGCTCCACAGATCACCCTTCCACTCCAGGCGGTAGCAGCCAGTTAGCAGACAGCCAGGATTCAGGTAGCAAGAAGCCATGTAGCAGGAAGCCAGTTTGCAGATATAATGCTGCCATGAAGCAGACAGCCATTACACTGATAATGAGACTATACATCAAGCATAACATTAGTGTGATGATTGCCCCTTGGCCATACATAGGACAGATTTACATTCCCTGCCTCTCCTGTGCTAAAAAGGTGCCTGACTGAAGAATGCCTCTACAGTAGGTTACAGTAGGTAGGACTAGGGATGTGTGGATGAATGTAGCCCAATTAACTATTTTACTGGAGCAGTGTGCAATTTCATGTACATTTGCTGTTGTCAAGCTGAAGAATGTTTCTTTCTGTACTGTAGGTAGGGAAGGGATCGATTTGAGGATGGATGCATGCAACTATCATACTAGAACAGTTAGTAAGAGTGCAATTTCATGTGCTTTTAGTCTTGAATATTTTTTCCATCCTTAAACATGCTGAGTAGGTGGTGTTCCATTGAATGATGTCTCTAACCTATATTGTAGGTCGCCTACTAGGGATGCATTTGTGGAAGTAAGTGGTCTATTTCACCGGAACGATTACTAAGTGTGTGCATTTTCATGTGGCTTTACTCATGAATGCTATTTAATCCAGAGAAAGAAGAGGTGTATAATCTCCCTAGCCAACTGACCACAGGAAGTTTAGGAGAGGAGAGGAGGAGGACCTCTGTGTGTGGGTGGTGTTCTGAACCCTGCATTTAACTTCTAAAATAGTAGGTTTTACAGGATGACCAACGCTATGGCATACAATTAAGTGTCATCTCCCAAGAGATTGTTTATGTTGATTTTATCCTCTGAGTATTAAAATATAGTTTAGCCTACAACTGCATTTACGCATGTTTATTATAGTAAAGCCCCAGCAGGTAATGTCAAACTTTATTCATTTTCTAAATAAAAAGCAGCGAGACTCAAGCAGCAAGAATCATGGAAGAGAGCATATTTGAGAGCAGTGTAATGTAGGGCATAGCCTTGTGCACAGGCTCAGGTAGTGCTGCTATTGCCCCTAAAGGCCCAGGGATGAGCATGCGGGGATGTTTTCTGGGCTGCAGAGCTAGAACACTGAAGTGTATTACAGTTCTCCTAGCAGCAGTGTATTATGTTGGCAGCATGATAGAGTATAAAAAATGGAGAAAAAGAGTACCCCTGCAAAGACATGCTACATTTTGGGAATATATATTTTTTTACTACTAGTGCAGTACAACTGCTTTTCACAGAATTGTAAACACATAAATGGATAATTTCACATATTTTATACTGTATTATTTATACCAGCATTTATTTTGATTGTTTACACAAATACTGATATGTTGAAAGCTATTGTGAGGAGGCTATATTACAAAAAAGAGGGTTATACTGCATTTACATGTTAGTCATTTAGCAGACACTCTTATCTAAGTGCTCCCGAGTGGCGCAGCGGTCTAAGGTACTGCATCTCAGTGTAAAAGGTGTCACTACAGTCTCTGGTTCCCATAGGGCGGCTCACAATTGGCCCAGTGTCGTCTGGGTTTGGCCGGGGTAGGCCATCATTGTAAATAAGAATTTGTTCTTAATGAACTTACCGAGTTAAATAAAGGTTCAATCCATTGTAATTTACAGTGCATACTTTTTTTTCACACGTAAAATGTAAACTTAGAGAAATACACTCGCAATAAAATACAAATATATGTTATGGGGGAATTACTCAGA
This sequence comes from Oncorhynchus masou masou, assembly GCF_036934945.1. NCBI lineage: Eukaryota > Metazoa > Chordata > Actinopteri > Salmoniformes > Salmonidae > Oncorhynchus > Oncorhynchus masou. The sequence continues at coordinate 33,221,040 of NC_088221.1, forward strand.
ATCTGCAAAAAGTAAATGGGTCCCTTGTGCTGGGCAAAGGGTTTAATACAGAGTACTAGTGACTCCATACTCCACCCACTCCTTTCACTGCACTGCAATACACTGTACATGGGATACTTATTGGCTTGTAGAGAACTTTTTTTACTTCTCTCAGCTAAAGTGGAGTGGGAAATACTCAGTAGGGTCTCTACGAACCAAATATGTGTAGTTTTGGAGGGGGAGTCTGTAGTACACATCCATCAACACAGCTTTAAATATCCTGGTACTATCCATGTTCCTGAAATCAATACACACTCATCAACAATAAAACAAATAAACACAAAAGCCTAACTCTTTTATTGAAATGAAAACAAATGTATTCACAAGTTAAGTGTAATATTAACCAGGGTATTAGGATTTAAGATTAACAAGATTATTTACCAGCAATATTGTCATGATTATCAATCAAGGTCAGCAATGTTTTTTTCTGTAGAGTTTAAAATGTATTACAAGAGACTACAAGGCTAACAGTACACAGTTTATCAAGCTTTTAGGACAACACTGGAGAACATTATTTACAAGTTATAGCCCCCTATGTGTTTCTTTTCTGTCAAGGTTACCAGTACATGTTGTTAAAGGCCTATTAACCATGGTTTCAAACCCCCAAACAGAGGCAAGATTGTAAGATAATCAACACCTCTATGTATTATGTATTATCTATCAAGGTCAGCAAAGGCATTTTCTGTCGAGTTTAAAATGTATGACATAATAATTTTCTCTGATAACTGATATAAAACATACTCTTGCATGCCATTGTGACAAAGTGTATTCACATTGCCCTCTAATAACACTGCTTTAGAGAATAAGTACACAAACACCACAACTACTACCGTCTGACTGTTTTCTAAAATGGGAGCACCGATGAAAGAATGTATAGCTGGGTGTCAAATCCACCACAAATCCATGCATTACCAGATACTATAGTGTATCCTTTAATTATTTTTCATACTGGCTTAAGGAATCCATAATTTGTTTTAGATTTATTGTAATGCAATTACTGCTACTAACTATAAGTTGCACATCTATGGCTATAACTGTCCAATGTGACAAAGTTCACAGGCACTATTACATGCTGATAAAATTGTGCACCATTCCAGGCACATTTGGCATAACTTGTTTGCTTTCACAAAACAGACTCTGTCATTTCTGACTCGCAAAAGACGCAGGGGACATTAGCAGAAATGTTTTCTTCAGATGGGACTTCAAAATATTATTGTACTCGTAAATTATTCGGTCATTGAACCACTTGTTGACATTGTTTAATATTTTATAATCATCTTTAGTAAATTTGTTGGAATTAGACATTTAGACACAGAAGAGTCATTCTTTGTGCATTTGTCAGAGTACGGATTACTTTTAACTTTCTGAAGAACATTTAGTACTTTTTCAATGTGTTTCTTTTCATATGATACCAAATAGAACACAGCTTGCTTCAGGAATTCTTGGACCTACTCTAACTTGATATTGATACTTGAGTGCAGTCAATATACTAGAGCTTGCCATGTAGTGTGTACAATTTCACAAATGGGTAATTATCTGAAAATGTTATAATACTAGATTATTCAAAAAAGTGTATGATATAACCTACCGTTCAAAATGTTGGGGTCACTTAGAAATGTCCTTGTTTTTGAAATACTTTTTTTGTAACATAAATTGATCAGAAATACAGTGTAGACATTGTTAATGTTATTAATGACTATTGTAGCTGGAAATGTCTGATTTTTTTATGGCATGTCTACATAGGTGTACAGAGGCCCATTATCAGCAACCATCACTCCTGTGTTTCAATGGCATGTTGTGTTAGCTAATCCAAGTTTATCATTTTAAAAGGCTAATTGATCATTAGAAAACCTTTTTTTGCAATTATGCTATCACAACTGAAAACTGTTGTTCTGATTAAAGAAGCAATGAAACTGGCCTTCGTTATACTAGTTGATTATCTGGAGCATCAGCACAACTGAGCAAGAGGACAAGTATATTAGAGTGTCTAGTTTGAGAAACAGACGCCTCACAAGCCCTCAACTGGCAGCTTCATTAAATAGTACCCGCAAAACACCAGTCTCAACGTCAACAGTGAAAAGGCGACTCTGGGATGCTGGCCCCTCGGAACACAAGAGTGATGGTTGCTGATAACGGGCCTCGGTACGCCTATGTAGATATTACATAAAAATCGGACATTTCCAGCTACAATAGTAATTTACAACATTAACAATGTCTATACTGTAATTATGATTAATTTTATGTTATTTTAATGGACAAAAAATGTGCTTTTCTTTCAAAAACAAGGACATTTCTAAATGACCCCAAACTTTTGAACGGTAGTGTATATGCAGGATAGATTCAAGCTCTAACCAGTTCTCTGCTGACCTGCTTACCTTTGCAAATAATGTTTTTGGAGCAGGATAACATTAAAGCTTGACTACTAAAATGTATTAGCAGTATTAAATGTTTTACAAATCTTGTTATCTTGGGATGCTTGCAGTGAAAGAAATATGACTTGGTTCAACTCGTCTTTTTTTACCCTGGCTATACATGGCTTTCTTGAACTGACTGCAATTTTGAGAGCATAAATGTGGAAGAGGAGATCATTGGCTAAGAAAGTTGAAGTTGGCATTTCCTTCACAAAATATTATTTAATGTCACACATATCGCTGTTATGAAGCCTCTGTTGAAGCAATGGTTTGTGTAGTCTGTCCTGTTTTCACTGCATCCAACTGTGAAATGAAGTTGTTGAATTGCTGATTTGGACTGTTTGCTCTAAGTAATCTTTTGTGACATTCTTTGAAAGCGGATGTTTTCTTCAGAAATTTCAGAACAGGAAAGGCTTTACCCTCAAGATGATTAGGTAGATAGTTACATGTTGGAATAACATCAATACCTGAATCTGACTTACAGGACTATACTTGCTCACTGATATACTATGTATATAAAAGTATGTGGACACCACTTCAAATTAGTGGATTTGACTATTTCAGCCACACCTGTTGCTGACAGGTGAATAAAATCGAACACAAAACCAGGCAATCTCCACAGACAAACATTGGCATTAGAATGGACTTACTGAAGGGCTCAGTGACTTTAAACGTGGCACCTTCATAGGATGCCACCTTTCCAACAAGTCAGTTTGTCAAATTTCTGCCCTGCTAGAACTGCCCCGGGCAACTGTAAGTGGTCTTACTGTAAATTGGAAACGTTTAGGAGCAACAACGACTCAGCTGCGAAGTGGTAGGCCACACAACCTCACAGAATGGGACTGTCCTTGGTTACAACACTCACTACCGATTTCCAAACTGTCTCTGGAAGCAACATCAGCACAATAACTGTTCGTCAGGAGCTTCATGAAATCGGTTTCCATGGCCGAGCAGCCTCACACAAGCCTAAAATCACCATGTGTAATGCCAAGCTTCGGCTGGAGTGGTGTAAAGCTTGCTGCCATTGGAATATGGAGCAGTGGAAACGCGTTCACTGGAGTGATGAATCACGCTTCACCATCTGGCAGTCCGACAGACAAATCTGGGTTTGGTGGATGCCAGAAGAATGCTACCTGCCCCAATGCATAGTACCAACTGTAAAGTTTGGTGGAGAATGAATAATGGTCTGGGGCTGTTTTTCATGGTTCGGGCTTGGCCCCTTAGTTCCAGTGAAGGGAAATCTTAACTCTACAGCATACAATGACATTCTAGACGATTCTGTGCTTCCAACTTTGTGTCAACAGTTTGGGGAAGACCCTTTCCTGTTTCAGTATGACATGCCCCTGTGCACAAAGCAAGGTCCATTATACAGAAATGGTTTGTCGAGATCGGTGTGAAAGAACTTGACTGGTCTGCACAGAGCCCGGACCTCAACTCCACCGAACACCTTTGGGATGAATTGGAACGCCGACTGCGAGCCAGGACTAATTGCCCAACATCAGTGCCCGACCTCACTAATGCTCTTGTGGCTGAATGGAGTCCCCACAGCAATGTTCCAACATCTAGTGAAGAGCCTTCCCAGAAGAGTGGAGGCTGTTATAGCAGCAAAGGGGGCACCAACTCCATATTAATGACCATAATTTTGTAATGAAATGTTCGTCAAGCAGTTATATCAGAGATTCTGTAAAGGCCCTCCCTCATGACATAATTCATAAAAATATAGCTGTTGCTGTGTCCTCAATGTTTGTAGATTCTATAGAGATAATCTTAAGAGAGTCAAACATAAACTGTGCCCAGTAGTGTACTTTTTTGGTGGTTACCCCTGAATGACAGATTACTGATTATTCAATCTGTAGGTCAACTTCTCTTTGCCATGTGCTGGAAGATCAATAAAGCGATATAGGGATACAGGGTTTCGTATTACAGTGGTGACCTTACATGAGAATCATAAAGTATAAAAATATCTGTAGTGTTGGTCCGAATTCTTTGTTTACTAAGTACTGCTGATTCTACAACTGCATTGCCTGCTGTTTGGGGGTTTAAGCCAGGTTTCTGTATAAGCACTTTGTGACATCTACTGATGTAAAAAGGGCTTTATAAATAAATGTGATTGATTGCTGCACATTTACTGCATGTGTGTGGTGCTTCTCGCTTTGTAATATTTGCTTGAAAAGAATGTCAAGAGTGCCTTTTATGTGTGGAAGTTGAATGCTAAACATTGAAGTTTCTAATAATCACTTGTATTTTCTCACAAATTACAATTTGGAGAGATGGGCTATGATCCATGAATCAGTCCAAAACCCAAGTTCAGGAGGCCAACCTTCGGATTTATTGCGTCTTAGGTCGGTTTAGGAAAATTGTTGGAAGGCTATGCATAATTAGGGTGATATAAACCTATAGCAACATGATTTTACTAGGATGATATCTCAATTACAGTGCCTTGCGAAAGTATTCGGCCCCCTTGAACTTTGCGACCTTTTGCCACATTTCAGGCTTCAAACATAAAGATATAAAAAAAATATAATTTTGCACGCCCAATTTTTCAGTTTTTGATTTGTTAAAAAAGTTTGAAATATCCAATAAATGTCATTCCACTTCATGATTGTGTCCCACTTGTTGTTGATTCTTCACAAAAAAATACAGTTTTATATCTTTATGTTTGAAGCCTGAAATGTGGCAAAAGGTCGCAAAGTTCAAGGGGGCCGAATACTTTCGCAAGGCACTGTATATTATATTTGTCTGGCGACGTGATTGACCAGATTTTTTTGCCACATGTCAAGGCGGTCCTTGGGCTGATTTAAATGTGTAAAGGTGCACCCATTACCATCACCATTAGGTTAATCTAGGCCAGTCCATCATGGTTTACATTGTGTCTGAATTTGTTTACATTTTATTTCACACTGGAAGCAAACAGGGTAAGCAAAACAACTCATATTCAAGACAACATCAGTACATGGATGTATTGTTTTGGAATTAATATAAAATGCAAGACTAAATACATATCTATAACACAGTCCCCCTCCAAAACTAACCATATTTGGTTAGTAGAGACCATACCGAGTATTTCCCACCCCCACTGAGACAGGTAGAACATTTTTCTCTCTGCAAGCCAATTAGCATCCCATGTACAGTCTATTACAGTGTATTGCATTGGAGGCTATGGAAGGGGTGGAGAACTAAGTGCTGCTGGGTATGTACGATACAGTGCCCCTCCAAAACTAAACATATTTGGTTAGTAGAGACCCTACTGAGTATTTCCCACCCCACTTTAGCTGATACAAGTACAAAAGTTATCTCTATAGCCCAATATTCACAACATACCAGTACATACCTTGTGTTTGTTCATTATTGGTCTTAATTTTATTTTATTTTTTACATATTTTCATTTGTTTTCATAAATTTGTTATTGTATTTTCTTGTTGGCATAATAAAAGTGTCCATAGTCAAATTCAATATCATTTAAATGTGAGTATCCATATTGCAATGTTTTGAAATGCAGGCTTTTATTTTGAAAGTTTCCTTATTACCATATGAAAGTAACGTCATTGTTCGTGCTGCTGGCAGAATACTACTCAGCTCCTCGCTGTCAAATATTTGGAGCGCTAGTCAGTGGAGAAGGCATTTGGAGTAGCCGGCCGGCAAGCTGAAAGAACAGAGCGGAGACCGTTTTACTTTCCTGACTTCCAAGCCGAACCACAGGTAAGTCAATAAACTGCAAGACGTGATTGATTATGAAATGCATTCGATCGGATTTCCTTGTATTTTACAGCGAAAATGTGCAAGGTAAATAGATGGAGTCAATGGGAAGTTTCATATTTCTATTTCCACTAATACGGCAGCCAGTCCATTTTATTTCTTCACTTTTCACTAAAAGAATATACAAGGGGCATTTTCCTTTAATTTACGATAAGATTAGTCTAGTTTTGGAAGGTATTTTCTTAAGTAAAAGTTATCTGGAAGTTTTAGATTGCAATAAAATCGTTTCTTTATTCTTTGTCATTATATTTTGAAAGTGCGCTTGTCGGCTCTGTGATATGCGACCAAGTTATGTCAACTGAGCATCCTAGTGCATAGTTTATATTCTGCGGACCTGTAATGCACGTGTTATTAATACATCAGTAGAGGTTATTTCTTACATTTGTCTCGGCTCTTGCACATCTGCCACCTGTTAGGAAATACATCGATGGCTTCGTGTCAAGTAGATAATTTCCTTGGTGGCTAAATAGGACATGCATTTATTCCAAAAAAGAAGGAAATCAAATAAAAATATATCTCTCTATCTAATTATTAGGTTTTAGGTTCTACAGCAACAGTGATCGTTTGGCGCAGGTCAGTCCACCTTGATTGTAGGCAATGCGTGAGATAGAAGACTGTCTGCGAAGACTGATAGGCTAACGGTTTCGCTTTGTGTAGCCTAGTGATAATGCTGTCAATCAATGGGCTGCATTCCTTTATACTAATCCATTTTTCCAACGTAAGGTCATGTGTTTTGTTGTCTGTTAGGCTATTTGTTTTGTTTCAATGTGAGAACTGTTTTGCCTACAGTGCCCAGAATGCTGTTTGAAAATGTTAGAATAAGTGGATGAGACTGCAACAATCACCAATAGCTGTATTCACTTTTTTTTAACCTTGTTTGACATTGACAGATCATTTTCTATACACGATTTATTGCAGGATAGATTGGGGAAAAAGTGATTTAGTTCTGTCCTTGAGCTGTTCTTGTCTATTCATGTTCTGTAGTATGTCATGTTTCATGTTTTGTGTGGACCCCAGGAAGAGAAGCTTCTTCTTTTGCAACAGCTAATGGGGATCCTAATAAAATACCAAAATAACATCCCGAATACCAAGTCACAACCATTGTTTATATATGTTTTATGCAGTATCTGTGGGTGCGTGTATGTGTGTGTGTTTTTATGTGTATGTGTGCTTGTGCATGCCTGTGTGTGTGGTGTGTATTTTGCATTGACAGACTGATTAGGGCCTGATCTATCTGTGGCCTGGTGACCTGGCATGTTCTGAGCGTGTGGTTCTGCCACCTGCCTGCCCAGCTGCCAACCATCACTCTTGGCAGGCAGGTTGAGGAGGAGCACATTGTTTTGTCATGGTTGCTTATTGACGACACCAATGGAGTACAGAGAGATTTTATTGAGTGGGTGGGGCAATGAAAGGTGTGTGTGTGTGGGGGGGGGGGGGAGAGAGACAGAGAGAGGGAATGGTTGTATTCCTTGTAACAAAATGGACGGGCTTTATTCAGTTGCAAACTATCATGCCAATCTCATGGACTGACACTCATTTTATCTATAACTCCTATTATCCCCAGCACAATTCCTCAATTCCAAATCAAGTGGTGTGGGGCTGTCGTTGGGATGAAACACAAACTCAGGATTGGGGCTTTAATCGCCATCTATAATAAAGTCAACAGCTATTATTTCTGCACACTCTGCTACTGTGCTAACTCTTAGGATAGGATAGGCATATGTGATCCCTGTCCCTGCCTCTGTCCCTATCCCTGTCCCTATCCCTGTCCCTGTTGTTTGACTGCTGCGGCTGTGCAGTGAGATAAGATGGCTTTGACTGGCAGACCTGGGTGAAAATTATATTTTAAATCTTTCAAATGCTTTTTAGCGTTTGCTTTTAGTGCACTATATAGGGAATAGGGTGCAGACTGTAATTAGTCCCATTCTGTCTGGTATGATTTATAGAGCCTCCATCTCAGTGTGAAGGTGATCTATAGGATACTGAAAAACAGTCTGGATCCCAAATGGAACCCTCTTCCCTATATCAGGCCTGAGCAATTCTAGTCCTCAGGGGTAACACTTTTCCCCCATCCCTGACAAACACACCTGATTTAAACTAACTGCATTTTGAACTGAAGATCATGATTAGTTGATTGTTGGAGTCAGGTGTGTTAGCTGGGGCTGGGGAAAAAGTGTGACACCAGTTAGGGCCCGAGGACTGGAATTGCCCAGGCGAGCTCCTTATGGGACACAGCTCTGTATATCCTCCTCAGCACTCCACCTGTTCTCTCCTGTAGCTGTGGTTGTAATCATTCTCAGTGTATTGGAAGCAATGAGATTGACACTGTTGACAATGATATGATGAGCCTTGTCTAGGAGCACAACAACACTGTTTCACACCCACTTTCTAGGTATGATATGTATGATATGTATGAGTGATGCTGACTGTAATCAACTTTTCAATACATTTGCTACATTACTTCCATGATCTAACTGTAAGATGTTTTCTGGTCAAGGTTACATCATTATACAAACTGTTAACGAAGGGGAATGAATTGTTGGTTGGTTTGAATATAAAATATGTTTACACACAACTCTCTATCTCTCTCGCTCTCTTTTTTCTTTCTATCTGTGAATGCAGCAAATGTATTCACATTTCATATTTAGGCCTATTTTTACTCCTGGTGAAGCTGAGCCCAGGGGCTGCCTCTTGTAAAGTGGTCAGGATTGGGGCAGAAACTAATACATTGTCACAGCACGTCTCTACAGAGTTTAACAAATGATAACCAGGAGACTGTGTCTGCATCCGAAATGGCACCCCATTCCCTATTTAATATATACCTATATAGTGAATAGGGTGCCAATTGGGATATAGTCTAGGATGGAGGGATGGAGGGATGGAGAGAAAGATGGAGGGAAGGCCCATTTCTTTTAAGGTTTCTGTAACTGACAGATGCATATCTGTATGCCCAGTCATGTGAACTCCATAGATTAGCCTAATTATGTGACTTCAATTGACTGATTTCCTTCAATTGACTGATGTTGCATTTATATTTTTGTTCAGTATGGCAGGATGGAGTGGAGGACAAGGCTGGAAGGTAGAGGAAAAGAAGAGAAAGAGAGAAGTAGTCTCCTTCTTTCTTTCTTTCTTTCTTTCTAAAGGGGTAATGAATCATACAGTGTCGTTCCTGACAGGACTAGGGCGTTAGGTCCTATTTCAGGAGAAACAGACAGTGAAAAGGAACACTGTCTGCCTGAAAACATCCAATAGAGATTTGATGTGTGAAACCTGTGCTACATACTTTGATATGCCATTGAGCTGATGCTTTTATCCAAAGCAACTTACAGTACCACGAGTGCACACATTTTTTACATGTGACCCCAGAGGGAATTGAACCCATAACCCTGGCGTTGCAAGGACCTTGCTCATATTAACTGAACCACACAGAATTACACATTACTTTTTATTTTCGTCTTGCATGTTTGTTTTAGTTACTACTTCCATTTCACCTCTGATTTAAACAGCTTATTTCACCCTATGGTTCTTTCTTTCAAGTGGCCTTTTAATTGCTCCCCTGCCTCTGGTCTTGTCAGGTTGTCTCATTGGCCACAATACTGTGTGGTTCACTGGCATGACATCCCCTAACTAAACTCTCTTTATGCATGTCTTATTTCTCTGTTGTTTGTTTGTCTCTTTATCAAAATGCTAATGCTAACCCCTGACCTAGCATGGCACAGCTAGTACACTGCCATGGCACAGCTAGTACACTGCCATGGCACAGCTAGTACACTGCCATGGCACAGCTAGTACACTGCCATGGCACAGCTAGTACACTGCCATGGCACAGCTAGTACACTGCCTTGGCACAGCTAGTACACTGCCACGGACTGGCAGGATATATGCTAATTTGGACATTTTCTTCTTGTCGGAAATTAAAATTCATATTCCACAGCTTCTAATCTAAAACATTAAGATGTGTACTCATTGCAAAGGCAATACAGATCGTCAGGGGATGTAACTTTGCGCTTCAGTTCATGACGACTAATTTATGTGTCACAAGTTTTTTGACTCTACACTATTATGGAACGATATGCAATACCTCAAATATGGTCACGCCCCCAGTAGAATGAGCACATAGTAAAAACAGCACAGCAGGTAGAAGACAAGATGAGGGCCTGTCTCAGAGTAGGAGTGTCGATGTACAGTATAGTAAAAACAGCACAGCAGGTAGAAGACAAGATGAGGGCCTGTCTCAGAGTAGGAGTGTCGATGTACAGTATAGTAAAAACAGCACAGCAGGTAGAAGACAAGATGAGGGCCTGTCTCAGAGTAGGAGTGTCGATGTACAGTATAGTAAAAACAGCACAGCAGGTAGAAGACAAGATGAGGGCCTGTCTCAGAGTAGGAGTGTCGATGTACAGTATAGTAAAAACAGCACAGCAGGTAGAAGACAAGATGAGGGCCTGTCTCAGAGTAGGAGTGTCGATGTACAGTATAGTAAAAACAGCACAGCAGGTAGAAGACAATATGAGGGCCTGTCTCAGAGTAGGAGTGTCGATGTACAGTATAGAATCAGGTCCCCACTCTTATTCATTATGATTTAAAAGACTAAACTGATCCTAGATTAGCACCCCCTACTCTGAGACTCATTGTGAATGCGGGTCTAGGAGGCAAGGCCGTAACATAACAAGCATCGACTGAGATATGCCAGAACCACTAACAGGACATACAGTGCATTCGGAACACATTCAGACCCCTTCACATTTTCCACATTTTGTTACGTTACAGCTTGTATGTTTTTTTCCCTCATCAATCTAATGACAAAGCAAAATCAGGTTTTTGAAATGTTGGCACATTTATTAAAAATTAAAAACTGAAATATCACATTGACATAAGTATTCAGAGCCTCAATCAATACTTTGTTGAAGCACATGGCAGCGATTACAGCCTCGAGTCTTCTTGGGTATGACGCTATAAGCTTGGCACACCTGTATTTGGGGAGTTTTTCACATTTTTCTCTGCAGATCCTCTCAAGCTCTTTCAGGTTGGATTGGGAGTGCCGCTGCACAGATATTTTCAGGTCTCTCCAGAGATGTTCGATAGGGTTCAAGTCTGGGCTCTGGCTGGGCCACTCAAGGACATTCATAGACTTGTCCAGAAGCCACTCCTGCATTGTCTTGGCTGTGTGCTTCGGGTCGTTGTCCTGTTGGAAGGTGAACCCTCGGCCCAGTCGGAGGTCCTGAGAGCTCTGGAGCAGGTTTTCATCAAGAATCTATCTGTACTTTGCTTCATTCATCTTTCTCCTGACTAGTCTCATAGTCCCTGCCGCTGAAAAACATCGCCGCAGCATGATGCTGCCACCACCATGCTTCACTGTAGGCATGGTGCCAGGTTTCATCCAGATGTGACACTTGGCATTCAGTCTAAAGAGTTCAATCTTGGTTTCATCAGACCAGAGAATCTTGTTTCTCATGGTTCTGAGAGCCCTTTAAGTGCCTTTTGGCAAATTCCAAGTGGGCTGTCATGTGCCTTTTTACTGTCTATCTGGCCACTCTATCATAAAGACCTGATTGGTGGAATGCTGCAGAGATGGTTGTCCAGTCCTTCTGGAAGGTTCTCCCATCTCCACAGAGGAACTCTGGTGCTCTGTCAGAGTGACCATCAGGTTCTTGGTCACCTCCCTGACCAAGGCCCTTCTCCACTGATTGCTCAGTTTGGCCGGGTAGCCAGCTCTAGGAAGAGTCTTGGTGGTCCCACACTTTGTTCTTGGGGACCTTCAATGCTGCAGAAATGTTTTGGTACCCTTTCCCAGATCAGTGCTTCGACACAATTCTGTCTCAGAGCTCTACGGACAGTTCCTTCGACCTCATGGCTTGGTTTTTGCTCTGACATGCACTGTCAACTGTGGGACCTTATATAGACAGGTGGGTGCCTTTCTAAATCATGTCCAATAAATTTAATTTACCACAAGTGGACTCCAATCAAGTAGAAACATCTCAAGGATGATCAATGGAAACAAGTTGCACCTGAGCTCAATTTCAAGTCTCATAGCAAAGGTTCTGAATTACTTATGTAAATAAGGTATTTCAATTTGTTGTGTTTTATAAATTTGCTAATATTTCTAAAACCTTTTTTCACTTTGTCATTATTGACTATTGTGTGTAGATTGATGCAGCATTTTAATTACAGTGGGGCAAAAAAGTATTTAGTCAGCCCCAATTGTGCAAGTTCTCCCACATAAAAAGATGAGAGAGGCCTGTAATTTTCATCATAGGTGCACTTCAACTATGACAGACAAAATTAGAAACAAAATCCAGAAAATCACATTGTAGGATTTTTAATGAAATTATTTGCAAATGATGGTGGAAAATAAGTATTTGGTCACCTACAAACAAGCAAGATTTCTGGCTCTCACAGACCTGTAACTTCTTCTTTAAGAGGCTCCTCTGTCCTCCACTCATTACCTGTATTAATGGCACCTGTTTGAACTTGTTATCAGTATAAAAGACACCTGTCCACAACCTCAAACAGTCACACTCCAAACTCCATTATGGCCAAGACCAATGAGCTGTCAAAGGACACCAGAAACAAAATTGTAGACCTGCACCAGTCTGGGAAGACTGAATCTGCAATAGGTAAGCAGCTTGGTTTGAAGAAATCAATTGTGGGAGCAATTATTAGGAAATGGAAGACATACAGACCACTGATAATCTCCCTCAATCTGGGGCTCCACGCAATATCTCACCCCGTGGGGTCAAAATGATCACAAAAACAGTGAGCAAAAATCCCAGAACCACACGGGGGACCTCGTTAATGACCTGCAGAGAGCTGAGACCAAAGTAACAAAGCCTATCATCAGTAACACACCACGCTGCCAGGGACTCAAATCCTGCAGTGCCAGACGTGTCCCCCTGCTTAAGCCAGTACATGTCCAGGCCCGTCTGAAGTTTGCTAGAGAGCATTTGGATGATCCAGAAGAAGATTGGGAGAATGTCATATGGTCAGATGAAACCAAAATATAACTTTTTGGTAAAAACTCAACTCGTTGTGTTTGGAGGACAAAGAATGCTGAGTTGCATCCAAAGAACACCATACCTACTGTGAAGCATGGGGGTGGAAAAATCATGCTTTGGGGCTGTTTTTCTGCAAAGGGACCAGGACGACTGATCCGTGTAAAGGAAAGAATGAATGGTGCCATGTATTGTGAGATTTTGAGTGAAAACCTCCTTCCATCAGCAAGGGCAATGAAGATGAAACATGGCTGGGTCTTTCAGCATGACAATGATCACAAACACACCGCCCGGGCAACGAAGGAGTGGCTTCGTAAGAAGCATTTCAAGGTCCTGGAGTGGCCTAGCCAGTCTCCAGATCTCAACCCCATAGAAAATCTTTAGAGGGAGTTGAAAGTCCATGTTGCCCAGCAACAGCCCCAAAACATCACTGCTCTAGAGGAGATCTGCATGGAGGAATAGGCCAAAATACCAGCAACAGTGTGTGAAGACTTACAGAAAACGTTTGACCTCTGTCATTGCCAACAAAGGGTATATAACAAAGTATTGAGATAAACTTTTGTTATTGACCAAATACTTATTTTCCACCATATTTTGCAAATAAATTCATAAAAAATCCTACAATGTGATTTTCTGGATTTTCTTCTCATTTTGTCTGTCATAGGTGAAGTGTACCTATGATGAAAATTAACTTGTTACGGCTGCGGTACCTGTAAACAAAGAAATTAGCGTAGCCGGCGCTACACAAAACGCAGAAATAAAATATAAAACATTCATTACCTTTGACGAGTTTCTTTGTTGGCACTCCTATATGTCCCATAAACATCACAATTGGGTCTTTTTTTTTTCGATTAAATCGGTCCATATATACCCAAAATGTCCATTTATGAACACAGTGAAATCCAGAAAAAAACTCAGTTTCCAAACGCAACGTCATTTTTTAAAATTAAAAAAGTTGTCTATAAACTTTGACAAAACACTTCAAACTACTTTTGTAATCCAACTTTAGGTATTAGTAAACGTTAATAAACGATCAAATTGATCACGGGGCGATATGTATTCAATAGCAGCAAGTTTGGAAATCGTTGTCCGTTTTCCCCCTTCCATAACTTCCTGCTGTGTACTCGACGACAGGATGTGCCTATTACTCATCTGACCAAGGATTAACTACAATACAATTCACAACACTGGCGACATCGTGTGGAAGCTGTAGGAACTGTAAACTGGTCGCTATCTATTTTACCTTGCCATAGACAACACAGAGACTGGCGGATTGATAACAGGTTTCCTTGGGATTTTGACTCCGAAACACGTTCTGTTATAGTCACAGACATCATTTAACCAGTTTTAGAACACAGAGTGTTTTCTATCCACACATACTAATCATATGCATATACTATATTCCTGGCATGACTAGCAGGACGTTGAAATGTTGCGCGATTTTTAACAAAAAGCTGCGAAAATTCGCAGCATCCTTAACAGGTTTTAAGTGGGAGAACTTACACAATTGGTGGCTGACTAAATACTTTTTTGCCCCACTGTACTTAATCCATTTTAGAATAAGGCTGTAACGTAATTAAATGTGGGAAAAAGTCAAGGGGTCTGAATACCTTATGAATGCACTCTATCTTGGATGAGAAGTTAAAATAAGCTGTATTTTGAAAAATAGACCCGTGCCCAGTCTGCTTTCTCTCTCTGAGTGGGTGCTACATTGCTACTGTAGCCACTGACTGAACAGACACAGTCTGTAACATCCTCTTGTTCCTAAGGCTGTAATGTGGAGCCAAAGTGTGGTCCTTGCCAGACACTGATCTGTAAGTCCACTGCTTGGAATAATTTCAAATTTCAAATACTTAAGCTGGTGTTTGAATGATCTTGCCTGGTGCAAGAAACCAATAGAATATTGCAAAAGTGCAAATCCCATCCACCTGGCACTCTAGGCAGGCCAGATAGCAGCTCAGTACCAGAACTTTCATTAAACCACAGGTTAAGAAAAAGCCTGTTAACTACACACACAGCAAGAGCTGGATACTGATCCAATCAGGAGTGTTTCTAACTTCAAAATGCAACAGCCGATACATTTTCAGTTTTACATGTATTTATTTATCACAGGAGTTTTAGTATGCAAAGGTCAAGAGCCATGCGTCCTCCGAAACACAACCCTGCCGCACTGCTTCTTGACACATGGCTTGCTTAACCTGAAAGCCAGCCACACCAATGTGTCAGAGGAAACACTGTACAACTGATGACCAGAGTCAGCTTGCATGCACCCGGCCCGCCACAGGAGTCACTAGAGTGAGATGGGACAAAGGCATCCCGGCCAGCCAAACCCTCCCCTAACCCAAATGATGCTGGACCAATTGTGCGCCGCCTCATGGGTCTCCCGGTCAAAATGTACATCAAAACTAGACGTTAAACTGATGTTTATGCCCAGTGGGCTATAACCTCAGTTGAACCTTTGTATTATGTGATTAACTTTACCACCTTTTCCTCTGTTGATATTTTTCTGGTTTCTGATATATTTTTCTGTCCCTTTTACTATCTCCGCGGTTCTAGACGAGAGACTGACATACTATTCCTCAACCTACAAACTGTCAATGTGGTTTACAGGGAAAAACAGCTTTTCTTGTGGGTTCTGAGTTGAGTGAATCTTTTAGTGTTTTAGCTTACTCATGCAGGTCCTTGTTAAATATATATGTGTTTTAATTATTCAGGGAATTCTTGACATCAGAGTTTCAGTGAGATGATCTGTTTAATCTTAGTTACCACTGACAATGATGTGGTTGTATTTTTTTTACATTTGATTTTTGAATTTCAGAAGGTACTTAATCACTTTTCACCTCAATTAAAATTGCCCACAGACAGTTGTGACTGTACTGCCACACCTTGATTCAAAGTAGACATGCTGCCTGACACTGCCTGGGAAAATAATGCCTCATGTCGTCTTTTTCTCTCACATTTGGGTCCTTAATCACTTTTCTGCTCAATATTACCTTAGTTGTTTTAGCATCAGCACCTTCTTTTCAATTAACATGAACCTAGTTGTTGTAGCATCAGCACCTTCTTTTCAATTAACATGAACCTAGTTGTTGTAGCATCAGCTACCTTCTTTTCAATTAACATGAACCTAATTGTTGTAGCGTCAGCATCTTATTTTGAATTAACATGAACCTAGTTGTTGTAGCGTCAGCGTCTTATTTTCAATTAATATAAACCTCGTTGTTGTAGCGTCAGCATCTTATTTTGAATTAACATGAACCTAGTTGTTGTAGCGTCAGCGTCTTATTTTCAATTAACATGAACCTCGTTGTTGTTTCAATTAACATGAACCTAGTTGTTGTAGCGTCAGCGTCTTATTTTCAATTAACATGAACCTAGTTGTTGTAGTGTCAGCGTCTTATTTTCAATTAACATGAACCTAGTTGTTGTAGCGTCAGCGTCTTATTTTCAATTAACATGAACCTAGTTGTTGTAGCGTCAGCGTCTTATTTTCAATTAACATGAACCTAGTTGTTGTAGCATCAGCACCTTCTTTTCAATTAACATGAACCTAGTTGTTGTAGCGTCAGCGTCTTATTTTCAATTAACATGAACCTAGTTGTTGTAGCATCAGCACCTTCTTTTCAATTAACATGAACCTCGTTGTTGTAGCGTCAGCATCTTATTTTCAATTAACATGAACCTAGTTGTTGTAGCGTCAGCGTCTTATTTTCAATTAACATGAACCTAGTTGTTGTAGCGTCAGCGTCTTATTTTCAATTAACATGAACCTAGTTGTTGTTGTCTTATTTTCAATTAACATGAACCTAGTTGTTGTCAGCGTCTTATTTTCAATTAACATGAACCTAGTTGTTGTATGCGTCAGCGTCTTATTTTCAATTAACATGAACCTAGTTGTTGTAGCGTCAGCGTCTTATTTTCAATTAACATGAACCTAGTTGTTGTAGCGTAACATGAACCTAGTTGTTGTAGTCTTATTTTTTTGAATTAACATGAACCTAGTTGTTGTAGCGTCAGCGTCTTAGTTGTTTTGAATTAACATGAACCTAGTTGTTGTAGTTGCGTCTTATTTTCAATTAACATGAACCTAGTTGTTGTAGCGTCATGCGTCTTATTTTCAATTAACATGAACCTAGTTGTTGTAGCGTCAGCGTCTTATTTTCAATTAACATGAACCTAGTTGTTGTAGCGTCAGCGTCTTATTTTCAATTAACATGAACCTAGTTGTTGTAGCATCAGCACCTTCTTTTCAATTAACATAAACCTAGTTGTTGTATGAACCGTCAGCGTCTTATTTTCAATTAACATGAACCTAGTTGTTGTAGCATCAGCACCTTCTTTTCAATTAACATGAACCTCGTTGTTGTAGCGTCAGCATCTTATTTTGAATTAACATGAACCTAGTTGTTGTAGCGTCAGCGTCTTATTTTCAATTAACATGAACCTCGTTGTTGTAGCGTCAGCGTCTTATTTTCAATTAACATGAACCTAGTTGTTGTAGCGTCAGCGTCTTATTTTCAATTAACATGAACCTAGTTGTTGTAGCGTCAGCGTCTTATTTTCAATTAACATGAACCTAGTTGTTGTAGCGTCAGCGTCTTATTTTCAATTAACATGAACCTAGTTGTTGTAGCGTCAGCGTCTTATTTTCAATTAACATGAACCTAGTTGTTGTAGCGTCAGCGTCTTATTTTCAATTAACATGAACCTAGTTGTTGTAGCATCAGCGTCTTATTTTCAATTAACATGAACCTAGTTGTTGTAGCGTCAGCGTCTTATTTTCAATTAACATGAACCTAGTTGTTGTAGCGTCAGCGTCTTATTTTCTTATTTTGAATTAACATGAACCTAGTTGTTGTCTTATTTTCAATTATGAACCGTCAGCATCTTATTTTGAATTAACATGAACCTAGTTGTTGTAGCGTCAGCGTCTTATTTTCAATTAACATGAACCTAGTTGTTGTAGCGTCAGCGTCTTATTTTCAATTAACATGAACCTAGTTGTTGTAGAATCAGTGCCTTTTTTTCTTATTTATTTAAATAAAAAGTGATTGAGTCAAATTGGGTAAAAAAGTGTAAAACAAAATCAGTTTGAAGATTTGAACTCTATCAAACCTGTGAAAAATATAGGATAAGTGAAATTCGGCAAGGAAGCAGCATTAAGTTATGTGTAGAGTGATTTATATATATATATATATATATAGAGAGAGACAGAGAGAGAGACAGAGAGAGAGAGAGAGAGAGAGAGAGAACGGCTAAGTGACAGCTGGGAAACATTACAGCACCTCTAATCCTTTCAACAATGACACCACAGTGCCACGCAGGACGGACACACACACACACACTCCGCTGACGTAATAGGAAACACACCACGTTAACCATATCCTGATACTGACGAGAAACTGAGAGAGGGTCGGCAGCAGTCTGTAGGCCACACACTCACATTCACACACACACGGATGTCTTATACAACCACTGCGAATAGAACATGTCCACGGTCAGTCCCTGACATCTGCACTACTTTTGAACCGGGTCAATAGAAAAGGCCTTTTAATAGAAACATTAAATGGATTGTAGCAAATATGACAAGTGTACCACAGAGCGTTTTAAATAGAGTTGAACATACTGCAGGTTCGTGTCCCAAATGGCACCCTATTCCCTTTATAGTGAGGAGGGCCCTGATCAAAATTAGTGCACTATAAAGGGAATATGGTGCCATTTGGGATGCAGCCATAGTCCCATATGGCAGGTGGACCACAGAGGTTAACACAGAGTTGAGTCCTCGTTCTACTTCCTCTAACTTGCCCTCCTTCCTTTCCCGTCCCTCAGCCTCAGGTACGTGTTGCTGTCTGGGAGTAACATTACAGGGATCATGAATACATCCATTAGCTGAAGTGCGCTGCTGTTAAATTATTTGTGGTTCCCCTAGATCAGTGGTTCCCAAACTTTGTATAGTCCCGTACCCCTTCAAACATTCAACCTCCAGCTGCGTACCCCCTCTAGCACCAGGGTCAGCGCACTCTCAAATGTTGTTTTTTGACATCATTGTAAGCCTGCCACACACACTATACGAATCATTTATTAAACATAAGAATGAGTGCGAGTTTTTGTCACAACCCTGCTCGCGGGAAGTGACAAAGAGCTCTTATAGGACCAGGGCACAAATAATAATATAATAATAATCAATCATTTTGCTCTTAATTTAGACATCTTACATATAAAACCTTATTTGTTCATCAGAAATGGTGAATAACTCCCCACAGGTTAATGAGAAGGGTGTGCTTGATAGGATGCACACAACTCTGTAATGTTGGGTTGTATTGGAGAGAGTCTCAGTCTTAAATCATTTTCCATACACAGTCTGTGCCTGTATTTAGTTTTCATGCTTGTGAGGGCCGAGAATCCACTCTCACATAGGTACAGTACGTGGTTGCAAGGGGCATCAGTGTCTTAACAGCGCGATTTAACAAGGCAAGAAACTCTGAGCGCAGCCCTATCCAGAAATCTGGCAGTAGCTTCACAGACGTTTTCACAGAACCGCTTGTTGCAATTTTGATGAGGCTCTCTTGTTCAGATATTGGTAAGTGGACTGGAGGCAAGACATAAAAGGGATAACGAATCCAGTTTCGGGGAAAGTACCTGCGTAATTGCGCACCCAGCTCACTCAGGTGCTTCGCTATACCACATTTGAAATTGTCCGTAAGCTTGAGTTAATTTGCACACAAAAATCATACAATGATGGAAAGACCTGTGTGTTAATGCAGACAGAAAAGAGCTCCAACTTCTTGATCATAGCCTTCATTTTGTCCTGCACATTGAATATAGTTGTGGAGAGTCCCTGTAATCGTAGATTCAGATCATTCAGGAGAGAAAAAACATCACCCAGACAGGCCAGTCGTGTGAGAAACTCATCATGCAAGCAGTCAGACAAGTGAAAATGATGGTCAGTAAAGAAAACTTTAAGCTCGTCTCTCAATTCAAAAAGACGATTCAGTCGTTTCAGTACTTTGCCCCTTGATAACCAGCTCACTTCTGTATGTTGTAAAAGCGTTACATGGTCGCAGCCCATATCATTGCATGCATAATGCAGAAAATACACATGAGTTCAGAGGCCTTGCTTTAACAAAGTTAACCATTTTCACTGTAGAGACCAAAACGTCTTTCAAGCTGTCAGGAATTCCCTTGGCAGCAAGAGCCTCTCAGTGGATGCTGCCGTGTACCCAAGTGGCGTCGGGAGCAAATACTCCGCTATGTCTCCCTGTCATGGCTTTTGCGCCATCAGTACAGATACCAACACATCTTGACTACCAAAGTCCATTTGATGTCACAAAACTGTCCAGTACTTAAAAAAATACCCTCTCATGTTGTTCTGGTTTACAGAAGAGGATGTCTTCCTTAATTGACCCCCAATAAACGTAACAGATAAATACCAGGAGCTGTGCCAGGCCCGCCACGTCTGTTAACTCATCCAACTGTAACGCATGTAATTCACTGGCATGTATGCAAAAATGTAATTGTTTCAAAACATCTCCTGACATTTCATTGATGCGTCCTGTTGTTTGATGAAGGCATTGTCTGTGTCATTTTTTGGGACTTTTTCCCCAGCATTGTCCCAGCCATATTCGCGGCAGCAGGAAGAATTAAGTCCTCCAAAATAGTATGGGGCTTGCCTGTCCTAGCCACTCAGTAGCTCACCATATAAGACACTTCTAGCCCCTTCTTATTAATGGTATCTGTTGCTTTTATACATATCTTACTACTCAAAAGTTGTCTTTATTTTCGCTCAAAAAACTCCCATGGCTTATTTTTCAAATTGGCATATTTCATCTGCGCAAGACTGAAGGTTTCCCCAGAGAGAGTAACTGTAACGATTCTCGGCATCGTCTGATGAGGAATATGAATGATCGGACCAAAATACAGCGTGGTACGTGTCAATGTTAACTTTATTAATCTGAACACAAAATAACAAAGGTGAAATGACCAAAAAATAAAATAAAATAAAATAATAAAATAAAATAAACAGCCCTATTAGGTGACAAAACAGGAAACAACTACCCACAAATACAGGTGGGAACAGGCTACCGAAGTATGGTTCTCAATCAGAGACAACGATTGACAGCTGCCTCTGATTGGAAACCATACCAGGCCAAACACATAGAAATACAACACACAGAACAAAACATAGAATGCCCACCCCAACTCACACCCTGACCAAACAAATATAGAGACATAAAAAAGGAACTAAGGTCAAAACGTGACAGTAACGGTTAATGTGATTGGATGTTAATTATTTTACTAGGCTATCTGTAGTTGACATTGTGTTGTTATTTCTCTGAACACTAGATGGTCTAATTTTATTTTTGGCAGTTAAACAAGTCTACTCAAATGTATAGCCCCGTTGGAAAATATAAATGTACTGTTTGAAAAGGGGAAGACATTTTTTATTTTTGTATTTTGTATTTATACAGTAAAAGTCTGAAGTTTACTTACACCTTAGACAAATACATTTAAACTCAGTTTTTCACAATTCCTGACATTTAATCCAAGTAAAAATTCCCTGTCTTAGGTCAGTTAGGATCATCACTTTATTTTAAGAATGTGTAATGTCAGAATAACAGTAGAGAGAATGATTTATTTCAGCTTTATTTCTTTCATCACATTCCCAGCGGGTCAGAAGTTTACATACACTCAATTAGTATTTGGTAGCGTTGCCTTTAAATTGTTTAACTTAGGTCAAACGTTTCAGGTGGCCTTCCACAAACTTCCCACAATAAATTGGGTGAATATTTGGCCAATTACTCCTGACAGAGCTGGTGTAACTGAGTCAGGTTTGTAGGCCTCCTTGCTCGCACACGCTTTTTTAGTTCTGCCCATAGGATTGCGGTCAGGGCTTTGTGATGGCCTCTCCAATACCTTGACTTTGTTGTCCTTAAGCCATTTTGCCACAACGTGGGGTCATTGTCCATTTGCTTGGGGTCCTTGTCCAGTTGAAAGACCCATTTGCGAACAAGCTTTAACTTCCTGACTGATGTCTTGAGATGTTGCTTCAATATATCCACATCATTTTCTACCTCATGATGTCATCTATTTTGTGAAGTGCACCAGTCCCTCCTGCAGCAAAGCACCCCCACAACATGATGCTGCCACCCCAGTGCTTTACGGTTGGGATGGTGTTCTTCAGCTTGCAAGCTTCCCCCTTTTTCCTACAAACATAACGATGGTCATTATGGTCAAGCAGTTCTATTTTTTTTTCATCAGACACCAGAAAGTACGACACCAGAAAGTACGATCTTTGTCCCCATGTGCAGTTGCAATCCGTAGTCTGGCTTTTTTAATGGTGGTTTTGGAGTAGTGGCTTCTTCCTTGCTGAGCGGCCTTTCAGGTTATGTCGATATAGGACTCGTTTTACTGTGGATATAGATACTTTTGTACCTGTTTCAACCAGCATCACAAGCATCACAACCAGCATCACAAGTTTCTTTGCTGTTGTTCTTTGATTGATTTGCACATTTCGCATCGAAGTACGTTCATCTCTAGGAGACAGAACTCATCTCCTTCCTGAGCTGTATGATGGCTGTGTGGTCCCATGGTGTTTATACTTGCATACTATTGTTTGTACACATGAACGTGGTACATTAAGGCTCCCAAGGATGAACCAGACTTGTGGAGGTCTACAATTTTTTGATTTTGATTTATTTTTATTTTCGCATGATGTCAAGCAAAGAGGCACTGCGTTTGAAGGTAGGCTTTGAAATACATCCACAGGTACACCTCCAATTGACTCAAATGATGTCAATTAGCCTATCACAAGCTTCTAAAGCCATGACATAATTTTCTGGAATTTTCCAAGCTGTTTAAAGGCACAGTCAACTTAGTGTATGTAAACTTCTGACCCACTGGAATTTTGATACAATGAATTATAAGTGAAATAATCTGTCTGTAAACAATTGTTGGAAATATTACTTGTGTCATGCACAAAGTAGATGTCCTAACCGACTTGCCAAAACTATAGTTTGTGAACAAGAAATTTGTGGAGAGATTTAAAAATGAGTTTTAATGACTCCAACCTAAGTGTATGTAAACTTCCGACTTCAACTGTATATATAAAAAAAATGTGAATCACATTTTTATTTGGCGTACCCCAGTTTGGGAATACCTGCACTAGATAAAAGAGAATTGTCATATTTGTGACTGGTTCACTGCACCTTCCTCTTTCCACTGGTCCTCATCATCCTCTTTGGACCTGACAGAAATCACATCGGTCTGAAATCACTGCAGCCAGACTCTGAACATAATCTTTACTTCTGTTGTAGCCCTTTAGCCTGTAATTTTTCATTTTATGTTTTACTCTAAATGTTACGATTGGAGTTTAGTATTGTATGAGGCATTATTTTCCATTCTTCAGTCTAGTTGTCTGCTTTGAATCAAAGTGCAAAGTGTGACGGATAGGCAGCCACAGATGTTGTGGCTAGTACCCTATAGCTACAGTACATAGGCCTACCTCATACCCCAGCTAACCTCGCACATCACAATCAGCTCTCTAGAAACACCCTTTTGCCGTGCAACACTACACAGATCTCACAGAACAACACTTGTAACCCGGCTGTTTTTTGTGGATAATCTGTCCAGTCAGTGAGAATACAAATCAGCTATATTAGACGTAATATGATTGCAGGAAGGATCAAATTATAACACAAATGGCCCGGCATGTAGGTTAACAGCCAGGCTTTGTAAAGGCTATCTGTGAGTTTATTGGTCCAGGCCAGATTAGGATTACTCACCCAGAGATAATTGTGAGGTTAAATAATCCTAATACCGAATGTGTAACAGCAGTACGGATCAACATGTCCATTTCTAATGCACGGTTATGATATTGAAAATGATTTCCACCTCCATTCTGTCTTTCCCTACATTTCGTGATGCAGTGATGCAGCTAGCGTGCTAGTAAATCGCCTGTGACCTGTGATTGTCTGTAATCCATTGGGTCTTTGTAGTACACACAATATGAAGCGTAGGCTATTATATTATGTCACACAGCGCAAGTGATTGGTTGCCCCTCTTATGCCCCTCCTGTTACCATACTGAGGAAAATGCACATAAAGATAGATAATACACTGTTCTATTTAATTATATGACAGCATGCCATTGGTATTTATGTGTGATAACTGATTATGTAAATTCCTGGTATTCTCCAACATGTATTTTCTATAATCCCGGAAGGATTTGATGTTTACCACAAATGTTTATTTTATTTTATCCACAATTTTTCTAGCATTTTCATTTGGTGGTGGTGTATGAATTAAAATGTTTGCTGTCTGTTAAATCTCCTGTAACTCTGTTAGTTCACTTTGCACACAGTGTTACTCCTGTTCATCTCTGCAAATAAATAGTGTCAGGACCCAGGAGAAGGCAGCACTTGAATAGTCTTCTTAACCTTCTGTTATTTTGCTGCTATCCCGGAGTTCTTGTCATCTTCTTAAAAGCCTTTGTAATTCTCAGTACGTTGGCTTGCCTCGCTTCCTCACACCTGTGTTGTTGGTGGAAGCCGGTCAGTCCATTGCAAAAGGTCAACCCACATTCAGTAAAATGCTGGGTAAATAGTGGACAGAACACACATTGGGTTATTTTGACCCAGCCAGTTGGGTGACTTAGTCGGGTTGTTTTCTTTGAAGTCTGGAGGCGTGGCTTAGTAGGGCTGTGGCTTTCAGATAGTTGTTTTTAGCCACCTGTGAGAATAAATATAATCCCTGTTCATCATATTAAGTCTGGGAGATATGGCCTCCTGGGTGGCTCAGTGGTTAAGGGCGCTGTACTGCAGCGCCAGCTGTGCCATCAGAGACTCTGGGTTCGCGCCCAGGCACTGTTGTAACCAGCCGCGACCGGGAGGTCCGTGGGGCGACGCATAATTGGCCTAGCGTCGTCCGGGTTAGGGAGGGCTTGGTCGGTATGGATGCCCTTGTCTCACCGCGCACTAGGGACCCCTGTGGCGGGACAGGCGCAGTGTGCGCTAGCCAAAGGTTGCCAGGTACACTGTGTTTCCTCTGGCACATTGGTGCGGCTGGCTGCCGGGTTGGATGTGCGCTGTGTTAAGAAGCAGTGCGGCTGGTTGGGTTGTGTATCGGAGGACGCATGACTTTCAACCTTCATCTCTCCCGAGCCCGTACGGGAGTTGTAGCGATGAGACAAGATAGTAGCTACTACAACAGCTTCTCAACAATTGGATACCACGAAATTGGGGAGAAAAAGGGGTAAAAAAAAAAGTCTGGGAGATATAGCGAGAGTATTACCAGAGTATTTTGTAGTACCTTTAAATATATATATATATATATACCTTTTTCATGATATCCAATTGATAGTTACAGTCTTGTCCCATTGCTGCAACTCCCCTATGGACTCGGGAGAGGCAAAGATCGAGAGCCATGCGTCCTCTAAAACACGACCCTGCCAAGCCGCACTGCTTATTGACTCACTGCTTGCTTAACCCGGAAGCTAGCTACACCAATGTGTCGGAGGAAACACCGTCCAGCTGGTGACCGATGTCAGCTTGCTGGTGCCCGGACCGCCACAAGGAGTCACTAGAGCGCGATGGGACAAGGAAATTCCCTCCGGCTACTGCAATGCAGTACCTTAGACCGCTGCGCCACTTGGGAGGTCCTGTACAATAATTTATCATATGTTTACATTTTTTAAAATGGTATTTTATTTATTTTTGTTTGTTTTTTGGGGTGTGTGTGCTACACCACTGCTTATAATTATGTTAAGTATACTGTAGCTGTAAGAAATCTAAGATGTGTCAAATAAACTATATCCAGCTCAGGGCTCCAGCTATGCGTTTGGTTTGCTAACTTGCTATCTAAGCGGTAATACTGTGTGTCCCGGTATGGTACAGAAACAGTATGATATTATGAAAATCTGGATACCACCCAACCCTAGTTTGTACACTGCTAACATTTAAACATTATAACAAAGTGGGATATGCATAGGCACTTGAGGAACTCATACTCTTGTGTAAAGCCTCATAAAACCTACAAAAGTGTCAGTGCTAAACATTAACATGTGATGACAATACAAAAGAACATGAACTGGAATTACATTAACTACCACGGGTGGCCCAAAATAACTATTTGAAAGCAACACGGCTACTAAGCCATGCCTCCAGTCTACTGATCATCGCTCAATAACCCAGCATCAATTGCCCAACAATCCAACTAAGTGACTAAACTTGCTGCGTCAAAAGTAACCCAACATGTGTTCTGTTCAATATTTACCCAAATCGGGTAGTTAAAAAAAAATGGATTGCAAACGTAGTGTTTTGCTATAAAATGCACAGTACATGGCACACTCTCCTAGTGGCTTGTTCTTGGACCTGATTATGTAGCTCTGGCGCATACTTCAGTTGTCTGTTCTCTATAGTATTAGCAGTAGTGGTAGTATTAGTTGTAGTTACTGTATTATCCTAGATGGAAGACTGATTTGCAGCATACTTTGGACTGGTCTGTTCCTTTGTCTGCTCCATGTGCCTTTGTGTTTGGAGCACAAGTGACTAAGCCCATTTCCATCATAGAATATAGTTTCCAGTCCACCCCCCCCCACCACCACCCTGCCACCAGGAGGAATGAGTCCCATGTCAGGCATGCAGTGTTATCAGCGTATGTTAAGGGACACAGCCATCCATGACTTTAACACAGATTGCCCAAATTTGTTCTAGTCTCTCTAGTCGCTAGTCCTTTCAGCTACACTGCCATACTGACAGACAGACAGGCAGGACTGCACAGGCAATTACTGGGCACCATGATTTTCAGGTGTGTTCTCAGGGGGAGGAAAATCCTTCACAGAAACGGGTCTGATTTCCAACCTGTCAAAAAGCAAATGGAAATGTTTTGCCCTATTTGTTAGATTAGTCTGCTGCTTGGGTGAGCAGCCCGAAGTAGTCAGAAATTAAGGGAAAAGTTTCAATTGTAGTTACTTTCTCTATTCAGACCAAACAGCATTCTTAGAGTTCTTTCTCTTTTATGGACCAAACAACCTTTTCTCGTAATGTTCTTCTTCTTCTCTGTTCTTAGTAATGGGGTCACATTCCGCTCCTGTCTGTAGTGGGTTGTGGTTATGTGCCTCTAATGTAAATAAGCCAACCCTTCACCTCTGTGGCGTTATTGTCTAGCACCAAGCCATCTGGTCATCACAGCTTACAGGCAGGCCTCCCACGTTTTACCTTTCTCTCTCTCTCTCTCTTCCTCTTTCTCCTCTCTCTCTCTCTCCTCGTTCTCTTACGCTCTCTCAACTTGTATGTCACTGTGAATATCACACAGTACTCGGCAACAAAGAGTGGTGTCATCCTCCTGGACAACCTGTAAATGGATGGTATATATCGATATTTATGAGCCGGACTGATGCCTTTGTCCAAGGTGACTGTCTGTCTGCCTATGAAATGGAACTCATCACACACATACTGTATATCAGTACACACTGTGGCAAGCCGAGCAGTACTGAGCACTACGGCGCTAGAACCAAGGGCACGTGTGTCTGCTGTGTGGGTTGCAACAATAAAACACACTCACACACAAACACAACATGTCCTTATGCTGAGTAGCCCACAGCAGCCATGATAAATCAAGGAAGGAAACAGTGGGGGACAGAGAGATTGATAGCTAAAACATTGGAATCATCCTGCATGGCTCTCAGTATGTATGTTTCATTAAAATTAATGTAAAACCTTTGAAATATAATCTGGCTCTGCGGGGTATTTATCCATTGGGTTATTGTCAGACTAGTCCAGACCAGACTAGACCTCCACCACAGGCCCTACACTCATAACAATTAACGCTGTAAGTGTTGAATTAACACTTGTCAGTGTAAAACAACCCCCAGTGTTAGTGTTAGTAACCAGACTCAAAAGTCAAGGCAGTCTGGGAAATATGCAAATAAAGCTTTACACTGAGGAGTGTGCTAATTCAACACTGTTCAGTGTCTATTCGGGTCCACACTTTCAGTGTTAATTTAACACAGGGGAACTTGCTGTGTGTGGTTTTTATAGCCTACTTTTTTTACACTTGTCAGCATACTTTTCAATCACATATAGACAAACATTCCATGGCTAAAATCTCATGACAGAATGTTCTCATGTTTCTACAGAATGTCAACATCACTTTTTAGTTGTAATATTTCCATCCAGGCCTACATGAATCCTTAACGTGTAATGGTTTTCTTCTGGGGAAAGAGAGGCGGACCAAAATGCAGCGTGCTTAGTTTTGTGCATCTTTAATAAAGATGAAAGTACAACAATCTACAAAACAAGAACCGTAAAAAACCAAACCAGTCCTATCTGGTGCCACAAAGACAGGAACAATCACCCACAAAACAGGCTACCTAAATATGGTTCCCAATCAGAGACAATGACTAACACCTGCCTCTGATTGAGAACCATATCAGGCCAAACATAGAAATAGACAAACCAGACACACAACATAGAATGCCCAACCAGCTCACGTCATGACCAACACTAAAACAAGGAAAACACACACGAACGATGGTCAGAACGTGACACAACGATTCTGCCCGTACCCTGAAACAGTGCTGGTTGGGTGGGCGTCAGTGAGTTGGTGTCTGCTCTGCTGTTCATGTGCGCTGAGGCTAATGTGTCATGCTTTTCCAGTATGGCTGCCCACATTGAAATCACCCCTTAAGGACATGTACTGCTGTTTTCATAAAATATGGCCAAGGTAAGCCCAGGAAGAACTGACTTAATTGTGTAGTTTAGGAAGTGATTTACCTTTTCAGACAGTTTATGTATTCCATAATAACATTGAGTTCCAATACAGTAGTTCTTTGTACCTTTATAGTATGTACTTTATGATCTCTAATTGAATATTGCATCTGGCATCAGATGTGAGTCACAGAGACAAGGGCTTCTGGGGGATCTCCGAGGTGTCAAGGAATTTAAATAGTAAGGATTCATCTGAGTTTATCTACATTATTGATACTGTCCTGGGTTACAGTCAGGATGATATGGATTATTGATACTGTCCTGGGTTACAGTCAGGATGATATGGATTATTGATACTGTCCTGGGTTACAGTCAGGATGATATGGATTATTGATACTGTCCTGGGTTACAGTCAGGATGATATGGATTATTGATACTGTCCTGGGTTACAGTCAGGATGATATGGATTATTTATACTGTCCTGGGTTATCAGGTCATGGATTATTGATGATAGGATGGATTATTGATACTGTCCTGGGTTACAGTCAGGATGATATGGATTATTGATACTGTCCTGGGTTACAGTCAGGATGATATGGATTATTGATACTGTCCTGGGTTACAATCAGGATGATTTCAGCAGCAGGGACTGGTGGACTAGTCAGGATTGAGAGAAAGATGAACGGAGCAAAGTACAGAGAGATCCTTGATGAAATCTTGCTCCAGACTGCTCAGGACCTCAGACTGGGGCAAAGGCCCAGCCGGAGCCCGGACTTGAATCCGATCGAACATCTCTGGAGAGACCTGAAAATAGCTGTGCGGAGACATTCCCCATACAACCTGATAGAGTTTGAGAGGATCTGCAGAGAGGAACAGGAAAAACTCAGCACATACAGGTGTGCGAAGCATGTAGCATCAGACCCAAGAAGACTTGAGGTTGTAATCACTGCAAAAGGTGCTTCAACAAAGTACTGAGTAAAGGGTCTGAATAGTTATGTATATGTTATATTTCTTTTTTGCTTTGTCATTATGGGGTATTCTGTGTTAGATTGATGAGTGAAACAACTATTATCCATTTTAGAATAAGGCTGTAACATAGCAAAATATGGAAAACGTCAAGAGGTCAAAACACCACATCTGTAATTTTAGTCCCATCTGAAACTGCCATGTAAGTCATTTTTACATGGCAGGAGAGTAACAATTCCATCCAGAGTAACCTGCTGTTTGGCAAACTCCAAGGTTCTCTGATAATAGTAGACCCATGCAAATCGACATCCCTGTGTTTTGAGAGAAATGTCGTAATTTGACAGATGTTGCTCACACTTTGCGCAAGAAAACAATACATGATGTGATAAATTGAAAAAGGTGCTGCGCATAAGCTATACTGAACTAAATATAAATGCAATAATTTCAATGATTTTACTGAGTTACAGTTCATACAGGGAAATCAGTCTATTGAAATAAACTCATAATACCCCAATCTATGGATTTCACATGACTGGGCAGAGGCACAGCCATGGTTGGGCTTGGGAGGGCATAGGCCCACCCACTGGGGAGCCAGGCCAGCCAATCAGAATACATTTTCCCCCACAAAAGGGCTTTATTATAGACAGAAATACTCCTCAGTTTCATCAGCTGTCCAGGTGTTTTGTGTCAGACGATCCCGCAGGCGAAGAAGCCGGATGTGGAGGTCCTGGGCTGGCGTCTACTACCAGTTGGACAAACGGCCAAATGTTCTAAAATGCTGTTTAAGGTGTCTTATTCAATTATCTGGCAACAGCCAAATGCACGCTCCCTCAAAACTTGAGACATCTGTGGCATTGTGTTTGTGACAAAACTTGCACATTGTATTGGCTTGTTATTGTCCCCTGCACAGGGTGCACCTGTGTAATGACATTTTATTTTATTTTAGTCAGATCTCTTTTATTCCTCATTTGTACTAATCTTCCAAGACTCCTTAAACATTAAAAAACAATTTATAAGATGATCACATTTTCACATAAAACACACAGTTACAAACAGACATAATACACTGACATATTGACCAGATAAATACTCTAACAGTCTAAAAAGATAGATTGATTCTACCATAGTCCAGCACAATTTTTAATGGTTTTAAAGTATTGTTTCAATTTATATATTGAAAAGTTTCTTGTTTGCTCAGATAAATTATTCAATTTCTTTATTGTTCTAAATCGAAATTTTATTTTGCCTATTTCTCTTTTCTGTCTGGATAACACATAGATGGTGGACAATATATTCCTAGTATTTACTGAATGTCTGTCTCTTACCAACTGAATACAGTTGTGAATAGAGTTTAGCCGTTTTAAATGTTGTATATTATGATTTTTTTTTCAATTATCTTGTTAATAACAACCAAGAGCATTGAGCATGACTACAACAGAAGAACCATATCTCCACCTCCACCAATCCTTGCTGATTTGTTCTGTGCAAACTGCAGCCTCCTAATTTAACTTGCTGTTGCATTTCCCCAGACCACAGAACAGTAGTTCACCTGACTCTCAACTAATGCTCGGGTTATTTGCTTAAGAATCTCTTTCCCGGTATATATTTAGCTATCCTTCTGATCATGCATGCAGTTATAATATATATATTTTTTTACATAGATTTTACCTAGATTTTTTACATAGATTAGTTATTTGAGACGACGATGATAAGCAGTTGTCTAGCTGCACTCTAGTTTGGTTTCTGGCACTTCCTCAATTTGTACTCCCCCATAATTAATTGTATCCCATGCTGTGGTGGCCTTTTCCTGATGGAACAGACCAACAAGTTTGTCCTGGCAAACCCACTCCCTGATATTTTCCAAATCTACTTGTAGAGCTTGCTGTACCTGTTCAACCGATTGTCCTGCTGTATTAGGTATAGTATCATCTGCAAATATAGTAGCTTGAGGTCATTGGTATATATTAAGTAAAGAAGTGGTTCAAGGCAGCTGCCCTGCGATTAAAGCATGAGGGGAAGAAAATGAAGAAAAAACATTGATAGAAACTCAGCAAAAACAGAAACGTCCCTTTTTCAGGACCGTGTCTTTCAAAGATAATTTGTAAAAATCCAAATAACATAACAGATCTTCATTGTAAAGGGTTTTAACACCGTTTCCCTTGCTTGTTCAATGAACCATAAACAATTAATGAACATGCAGCACCTGTGGAACGGTCGTTAAGACACTAACAGCTTACAGACAGTAGACAATTAAGGTCACAGTTATGAAAACTTAGGACACTAAAGATGCCTTTCTACTAATGCTGCAAGGAGGCATGAGGACTGCAGATGTTGCCAGGGCAATAAATTGCAATGTCCGTACTGTGAGACGCCTAAGACAGCGCTACAGGGAGACAGGATGGACAGCTGAGCATCCTCGCAGTGGCTCCTCCATAATTAATTGTATCCCATGCTGTGGTGGCCTTTTCCTGGTGGAACAGACCAACAAGACCATGTGTAACAACACCTGCACGGGATCAGTACATCCCAACATCACACCTGCGGGACAGGTACAGGATGGCAACAACAACTGCGAGGCAACAACAAGTTACACCAGGAACACACAATCCCTCCATCAGTGCTCAGACTGTCCAAAATAGGCTGAGAGAGGCTGGACTGAGGGCTTGTAGGCCTGTTGTAAGGCAGGTTCTCACCAGACATCACCGTCAACAATGTTGCCTATGGGCACAAACCCACCGTCGCTGGACCAGATAGGACTGGCAAAAAGTGCTCTTCACTGACGAGTCGCGGTTTTGTCTCACCAGGGGTGATGGTCGGATTCGCGTTTATCGTTGAAGGAATGAGCGTTACACTGAGGCCTGTACTCTGGAGCGGGATCGATTTGGAGGTGGAGGGTCCGTCATGGCCTGGGGCGGTGTCACAGCATCATCGGACTGAGCTTGGCCTAGATCCCCTGATTTATTATTTGTTTCCCTCACCTGTGTTTGTATGTTAGCACCCTGCCCTAGTGTTTGTTATTGCAGGAAATCTCAACTATGTGCGTTACAGGGAAGACATCCTCCTCCCTCATGTGGTACCATTCCTGCAGGCTCATCCTGGCATGAACCTCCAGCATGATAATGCCACCAGCCATACTGCTTGTTCTGTGCGTGATTTCCTGCAAGACAGGAATGTCAGTGTTCTGCCATGGGTAGCGAAGAGCCCGGATCTCAATCCCATCGAGCATATCTGGAACTTGTTGGATCGGAGGGTGAGGGCTAGGGCCATTCCCCCCAGAGATGTCTGGGAACTTGCAGGTGCCTTGGTGGAAGAGTGGGGTAACATCTCCCAGCAAGAACTGGCAAATCTGGTGCAGTCCATGAGGAGGAGATGCACTGCGGGACTTAATTCAGCTGGTGGCCACACCAGATACTGACTGTTACTTTTGATTTTGACCCCCCCCTTCGTTCAGGGACACATTATTCCATTTCTGTAAGTTACATGTCTGTGGAACTTGTTCAGTTTATGTCTCAGTTGTTGAATCTTATGTTCATACACATATTTACACGTTAAGTTTGCTGAAATAAACGCAGTTGACAGTGAGAGGATGTTTATTTTATATAGCCAAACAGCACTTTATTGTTAAATGTATTGAAAATATGATCAGCAATTGCTAAAAGTTGTTACAGCTTTCGTTGTGTGAAGGAGAGTCGGACCAAAATGCGGTGTGTAGATTACGATTCATGTTTAATGACCAAACATACTAAACACAAACACTACAAAACAATAAACGTAATGAACGTAACGAAAACCGAAACAGCCTATACTTGTGTAAACTAACACAGAACAAGGACAAAAGGACACTAAGGACAATCACCCACGAAACACTCAAAGAATATGGCTGCCTAAATATGGCCCCAATCAGAGACAACGATCAACACCTGCCTCTGATTGAGAACCACTTCAAACAGCCATAGATTCACCTAGAACACCCCACTAAGCTACCATCCCAATACATGTGAAAAACAACAATACAAAACACACCACATACAAAAACCCATGCCACACCCTGGCCTGACCAAATAAATGAAGAAAACACAAAATACTTAGACCAGGGCGTGACAGAACCCCCCCCCCCCCAAGGTGCGTACTCCCGGACGCACACCAAAAACCATAGGGGAGGGTCCGGGTGGGCGTCTGTCCATGGTGGCGGCTCCGGCGCGGGACGTGGACCCCACTCTATCAAAGTCTTAGTGCAGCGCTGTAGAGGCGGAAGGCTTTGGCAGCGCTAAACAGGCGGGAGACTCCGGCAGCGCAGGAGAGGAGGAAGGCTCTGGCAGCGCTGGAGAGGCGAGGCGCACTGTAGGCCTGATGCGTGGTGCTGGCACTGGTGGTACTGGGCCGAGGACACGCACAGGAAGCCTGGTGCGGGGAGCTGCCACCGGAGGGCTGGTGCGTGGAGGTGGTACAGGGTAGACCGGACCGTGCAGGCGCACTGGAGCTCTTGAGCACCGAGCCTGCCCAACCTTACCTGGTTGAATACTCCCAGTCGCTTTGCCAGTGTGGCGAGGTGGAATAGCCCGCACTGGGCTATGCAGGCGAACCGGGGACACCGTGCGCAAGGCTGGTGCCATGTAAGCCGGCCCAAGGAGACGCACTGGGGACCAGATGCGTAGAGCCTGCTTCATGGCATTTGGCTCGACGCTCAATCTAGCCCGGCCGATACGCGGAGCTGGAATATACCGCACCGGGCTATGCACCCGCACTGGAGACACCGTGCGCACCACAGCATAACACGGTGCCTGCCCGGTCTCTCTAGCCCCCCGGTAACCACAGGAAGTTGGCGTAGGTCTCCTACCTAGCGTCGCCATACTCCCTGTGAGACCCCCCCAAGAAATTTTTGGGGCTGACTCCGGGCTTCCTTGCCAACCGTGTTCCCTCATAACGCCGGCTCCTCTCTCCTAAGTGCCTCCACCTGTTCCCATGGGAGGCGATCTCTTCCAGCCAGTATTTCCTCCCATGTGTAGCAACCCTTGCCATCCAAAACATCCTCCCATGTCCATTCCTCATTTTGTTGCTCCTGCTGCTGCTGTTGCTTCTCCTGTGGCTCCTGCCTGTTGACACGCCGCTTGGTCCTGTTGTGGTGGGTGATTCTGTTACGGCTTTCGTTGTGTGAAGGAGAGTCGGACCAAAATGCGGCGTGTAGATTACGATTCATGTTTAATGACCAAACACACTAAACACAAACACTACAAAACAATAAACGTAATGAACGTAACGAAAACCGAAACAGCCTACACTTGTGTAAACTAACACAGAACAAGGACAAAAGGACACTAAGGACAATCACCCTGGCCTGACCAAATAAATGAAGAAAACACAAAATACTTAGACCAGGGCGTGACAAAAGTGAAAGTGTATTTATATATTACAGGATATCAACTGATATTTGGTGTTTTATATCACTTGCAATTTAAGTTTTAACAAAGGCTTCTAAATTGACAGTGAGTGGAAGCCAAAACAGATCAAAAGCACATGTCTAAACACTCTACCATTAAAAGTTTGAGACTTGCAGCCACTCTGATCTGTCTCCTACATATATATGTAGTTGTTAGCAAACCACTACCACATATCACTTAAGCTCTTGAAGCACTCTCACTAATGGATGCAGCAAATATAGCCTCTTTCAAGACATGCCATAAATATTTGAAAATGTGAAAAACAAGAATATCGTGCACCCACTAGTGTTCAAAAGATTTTTGACACTCCAAAAATGCAGTATGGTTCTGTTTTCTGAATTACAGTAAATTACTAGCAGTAATTGGCATGTAAACTACTGAGTTTTAAGACAAGATTTGTAGAACTCCTAAATTACAGTACAGTCTGTGTGGGTACAGCATTCTGTATAAGCGGCAACAAATATTGCCTCTTATAAGGCAAGCCTTAAAATATGTTAATGACCCAGAGACTCTCTCCCCACCCACAACATTTTACCACAATGCACTATAATTAATACTGTAAAACACATGTTTTTTACTGTGCATGCTACAGAGTTTTACTTATGAAATTCGTGAAAGGTGTGCTGTGAAACAAATGCACAATATTTTCTTGTTCATTCTACAGTAATCAACTCTATTCAGTTTATACAGTATCATACCGTTGATAAATACAGTAAGTTACTGATAAAATTACAACAACTCACGACTCAGTGAGTAGCTTGATTTCAGCTGAACATGTTTACTTGGTTTAAAGAGCAAGTAGAAAGATTGTAACATGGTATTTGTTGTAAAGTATTGTTACAATACCCAATGGAATACCATTAAGTACCCCGCAAATTCCCCACTGTTAAATTAACACTGGAAGTGTAGACCGATATAGACACTGAACAGTGTTGACTTAACACAATGCTTAGTGTGAAGCTTTATTTGCATTTTTTTGTGATTTGTAAAGTTACCATCCATGACTGAATTTGTTAGTGACATAGACATACTTTGTGCATTCATCTGTAGTCTGTGAACTTCACCAAGTAAGATCCTAAATGCATATGTTATCATTAACCTTGTTCCAGTGTCTATATGGGTTCTCACTCTCAGTGTTGATTCAACACTGGCGAGTTTGCTGTGTACCATCTTCAAGGAGAAGAGTACCCTTTGCAGTTGAGGAAGCCTAGTAATGTCTCATTGTTGCTGGAGGTCACTGTCATGGTGTGTGTTAGTGATGGGGAAACAAAGATTCTTGAAGCTAAAATAGGTTCATTAATCAAGGCTTTGATCACTAGTGGCACCTGCTGGTCAAAAGAATTTAGAGCAGCCAAGTTATTATAGATGATGTCCCACACACCTTAAAGCATGCACAGCGTAGCCTTTTTGTCTATTACCAAAACCAATACCAAACCAATCAGGTGGAAACAAAGATTCGGACATCATTGAACACTTGCTTCTGATAAAGTTATACAGGCATCGGCGCATGCCTCAGAGCTCCGGCATCAAACATAACCTCACTAGTGTGTGTATGTTGATGTGGGCTGGTGGTGTGTGAGGCCACACTGCCTGGCCCCCTTCCCTTCCTCTGCCTCCCTGTCACTCTAGACCCCTGACTCCCCGTCTGATGGAATGACCGGGTCGTCAGATCTGTCCCTGTTTCCGCAGTGGATAAAGATAGTCTTTCCAGACTGGCTTTACTTCAACATGGTGTAGCTTAAACGGCATCACTTTAAAAAAGAGACTTAAACAGATAAGGCAAATGTACAGTCTCTCTAAATCAAAGCTTGGTAAACAACAGTTAATAGTGTTGAAGAGACAGGGACATATTGTCTGAAATTTGATGAAAGTTTATCCAAGTTTTTTCCATATGGCCATGGAGTTATTTAACAGTGTGGCTGATTCTGGAATGATATACATGCTGTGAGATGACTCCTGATTGATTGACAGTCGGAGCCGAACAGACCCTACCTCCTTATCTTCCCAGGCTGAAAGGACAGAGTGATGGAGTGAGTGACAGTGAGTGATGGTTTAGAGGAGGGGTTGTTGATGTCTTTCATGAGAGAATGTTTGTGTGTGACAAGGTCTGTGGCCCCTGGGAGGTTGATGGGGGTTAGGTGTCAGGTGGCCTGTGTCCGTCTTGCTGTAACAACCCCCTCGCATGGCATCTCTCTCTCTCACACACACACACACACACACACACACACACACACACACACACACACACACACACACACACACACACACACACACACACACACACACACACACACACACACACACCTTCCTGCCACAGAGTCAGACAACGAATGCATTCCCAACAAAGCAATTCAGAATGTATTATTTCTCTAAGTGTTCTCCTTACTTGCATGACTGTTGTGTGAAATGTAAAGGTGTGCTGAGGGAAGGGATTAGTAGTAAATGAAACTGAATGGCCACAACACTAAGCCCGGAGGAAGTTTATCTGTTGGGATTAGAAGCCTGCAGTTGCCCATAGAGATTACCCAGTCTGTCTGTGTCAGAGGGAGTATGTATGTGCGTGTGTCAGAAGGATTATTTTACTGTCCAGTGAGAGGGACATGTAACATGGCCACACTGCACTATGGCTCCTCCCTCATACAATACAGCCTCCATTGTCACTATATCATCACAGATACAAACTGCATCCTAAATGGCACCATATTCCCTATGCTGTATAGTGCACTACCTTTGACCACATAGGGAATAGGGTGCTGTTTTGGACGCAGACAAACAGTATCACGCACAGGAAGCTACTGCAAGGGGAAGTTGGCTTGGCCATTCCAGTCAATCAAAAGCATGTTCCTTTCCTTTCATCCTGATATCATAACTAGGCATAGATATAGACAGAGTGTGCATTACGGGGTCTCAGACCCCTTGAATGAGACATGAGCCCCCCTTCTGTGTCATGGTTTTAACATTTTCCCCCATGTGGCTGCACAGTCCAGTATCTCAGCCCGTTTTCAGGTGTCCCAACTTTTCTTTCTCCAAAAAAAGTCCTTTTGTTAGATAATAAGAGATGTTTTACAGTCAAATGACATGTCCTTACTATTAGGCCAATAAAAAGGATGTGTGCACGCGTGAAAGTAAATAGAGCCCCCCGAAGGTCACGGTACAATTCACACTCTGAAGTAAATAGAGCCCCTCGAAGGTCACGGTACAATTCACACTCTGAAGTAAATAGAGACCCCCGAAGGTCACGGTACAATTCACACTCTGAAGTAAATAGAGACCCCCGAAGGTCACGGTACAATTCACACTCTGAAGTAAATAGAGACCCCCGAAGGTCACGGTACAATTCACACTCTGAAGTAAATAGAGACCCCGGAAGCTCATGGTATAATTCACACTGAAGTAAATAGAGACACCAAAGGTCACGGTATAATTCACACTCTGAATACAGATACTGTAGATATACCCCTGGTGCCTGAGAGATATGATACAAGAAGTAAAGTGGGTTTAGATTTGCAAGCATTTCCAAAGATTTGCTGCTTTAAATGCAGCATTACTGATTTTCTTCATGCTTATGAAGGAATATTTTGTGAGTTTTAGGTATGCAGCAATTCTCAGTTTAATGAGTATGAATGACGCTGTGGCACCAGACTGTCAGACAGTATGAATTACGTTGTGGCACCAGACTGTCAGACAGTATGAATGACGCTGTGGGATCAGACTGTCAGACAGTATGAAGGACGCTGTGGCACCAGACTGTCAGACAGTGTGAAGTACTCTGTGGCACCAGACTGTCAGACAGTATGAATTACGTTGTGGCACCAGACTGTCAGACAGTGTGAAGGACGCTGTGGCACCAGACTGTCAGACAGTATGAAGGACGCTGTGGGACCAGACTGTCAGCCAGTGTGAAGGACGCTGTGGGACCAGACTGTCAAACAGTGTGAAGGACGCTGTGGGACCAGACTGTCAGACAGTATGAAGAACGCTGTGGCACCAGACTGTCAGACAGTATGAAGGACGCTGTGGGACCAGACTGTCAGACAGTATGAAGGACGCTGTGGGACCAGACTGTCAGAGAGTGTGAAGTACTCTATGGGACCAGACTGTCAGAGAGTGTGAAGTACTCTATGGGACCAGACTGTCAGACAGTGTGAAGTACTCTATGGGACCAGACTGTCAGAGAGTGTGAAGTACTCTATGGGACCAGACTGTCAGAGAGTGTGAAGTACTCTATGGGACCAGACTGTCAGACAGTGTGAAGTACTCTATGGGACCAGACTGTCAGAGAGTGTGAAGTACTCTATGGGACCAGACTGTCAGACAGTTTGAAGTACTCTATGGGACCAGACTGTCAGACAGTGTGAAGTACTCTATGGGACCAGACTGTCAGACAGTGTGAAGTACTCTATGGGACCAGACTGTCAGACAGTGTGAAGTACTCTATGGGACCAGACTGTCAGAGAGTGTGAAGTACTCTATGGGAACAGACTGTCAGACAGTGTGAAGTACTCTATGGGACCAGACTGTCAGACACTGTGAAGTACTCTATGGGACCAGACTGTCAGACAGTGTGAAGTACTCTATGGGACCAGACTGTCAGACAGTGTGAAGTACTCTATGGGACCAGACTGTCAGACACTGTGAAGTACTCTATGGGACCAGACTGTCAGACAGTGTGAAGTACTCTATGGGACCAGACTGTCAGACAGTGTGAAGTACTCTATGGGAACAGACTGTCAGACACTGTGAAGTACTCTATGGGACCAGACTGTCAGACAGTGTGAAGTACTCTATGGGACCAGACTGTCAGACACTGTGAAGTACTCTATGGGACCAGACTGTCAGACAGTGTGACGTACTCTATGGGACCAGACTGTCAGACAGTGTGAAGTACTCTATGGGACCAGACTGTCAGACACTGTGAAGTACTCTATGGGACCAGACTGTCAGACACTGTGAAGTACTCTATGGGACCAGACTGTCAGACACTGTAAAGTACTCTATGGGACCAGACTGTCAGATAGTATAGCGATACCATCATAGGTGGAGCTGAGCTCTTGCTCTACTACAAGAAGCTCTAGCTTCGTCACACAGTCACAGAGGCTTTTCCGTTCGAGTCGGTGTGTTTGCTTGCACCAAGCTTGCTTTCTGGTAGCGAAGTCTATCATTATAATCCATTGTTGTCATTGTCTACTGCAGGTATGAAGACACCGCTGAGTCCTTCCCACTTCATAGAGCATGGCCAGATGGCCTTCCCCTTTCAAGGCTGTCTGGAGCTGAATCAGCTGATGGGGATGGAACCTACCACCAACAGCCAAGCCCAGATCAACATGGATATACAGCAACAGCAGCAGGAGAAGAAGAACCTGTTCTACTCGATGTGTGATGCGTGTAACATCCAGCTGAACTCCCCGGCTCAGGCCCAGGTGCACTATAACGGGAGGTCCCACCTGAAGAGGATCAAACAGATGAACAATGGGGAGGTTCCTCTGGCTCCAGGACCAGCTACTGGGTCTCTACCCACCTCTACACTAACCCTTAGTACCAGCACCACCAGCAGTAGTACAGGTAGGCCCACAGTGAACCCTTTTTTATGTCAAAATGTTCTTTCTATTTGTTTGGTTTCATTTCTCCAGACCCATCCCTTGGCTGCCTTAACACATGGCAGGGTGACCACTTCATTCATTTTTCAATCCCAGATTGGCCCCTTTAACCAGGTAGTGTCATTGAGGTCAGAAGAGAGACCTCTCCCAAGGGAGACCTGGCTCTGAGGTCCATACTGACTAGCAAAGCCTGCCCAGGGAAGGGAACGCTG
Source organism: Oncorhynchus masou masou (assembly GCF_036934945.1). Taxonomy (NCBI): domain Eukaryota; kingdom Metazoa; phylum Chordata; class Actinopteri; order Salmoniformes; family Salmonidae; genus Oncorhynchus; species Oncorhynchus masou. The sequence continues at coordinate 33,262,154 of NC_088221.1, forward strand.
CTACTCTCCTACATCCACAGTTATCTATATACAGTTGAAGTCAGAAGTTTACATACACTTAGGTTGGAGTCATTAAAACTCGTTTTCCAACCACTCCACAAATTTCTTGTTAACAAACTATAGTTTTGGCAAGTCGGTTAGGACATCTACTTTGTGCATGACAAGTAATGTTTCCAACAATTTTTGACAAACAGATTATTTCACTTATTGTATCACAATTCCAGTGGGTCATAAGTTTACATGCACTAAGTTGAATGTGCCTTTAAACAGCTTGGAAAATTCCAGAAAATGATGTCATGGCTTAGAAGCTTGTGATAATTGGGCTAATTGACATCATTTGAGTCAATTGGAGGTGTACCTGTGGATGTATTTCAAGGCCTACCTTCAAACTCAGTGCCTCTTTGCTTGACATCATGGGAAAATCAAAATAAATTAGCCAAGACCTCAGAAAGAAATTGTAGACCTCCACAAATCTGGTTCATCCATGGGAGCAATTTCCAAACGCCTGAAGGTACCACGTTCATCTGCACAAACAATAGTATGCAAGTATAAACACCATGGGACCACGCAGCCGTCATAATGCTCAGGAAGGAGACGCATTCTGTCTCCTAGAGATGAACATACTTTGGTGCAAAAAGTACAAATCAATCCCAGAACAACCGCAAAGGATCTTGTGAAGATGCTGGAGGAAACGGGTACAAAAGTATATATCCACAGTAAAATGAGTCCTATATCGACATAACCTAAAAGGTTGCTCAGCAAGGAAGAAGCCACTGCTCCAGACCCGCCATAAAATAGCCAGACTACGGTTTGCAACTGCACATGGGTACAAAGATGACCATCATTATGTTTGGAGGAAAAGGGGGAGGCTTGCAAGCCGAAGAACACCATCCCAACCGTGAAGCACAGGGATGGCAGCATCATGTTGTGGGGTGCTTTGCTGCAGGAAGGACTGGTGCACTTTACAAAATAGATGGCATCATGAGGACAGACAATTATGTGGATATATTGAAGCAACATCTCAAGACATCAGTCAGGAAGTTAAAGCTTGGTCGCAAATGGGTCTTCCAAATGAACAATGACCCCAAGCAGACTTCCAAAGTTGTGGCAAAATGGCTTAAGGACAACAAAGTCAGGGTATTGGAGTGGGCATCACAAAGCCCTGACCTTAATCCTATAGAACATTTGTGGTTAGAACTGAAAAAGCGTGTGTGAGTAAGGATGCCAACAATCCTGACTCCGTTACACCAGCTCTGTCAGGAGGAATGGGCCAAAATTCACCCAACTTATTGTGGGAAGCTTGTGGAAGGCTACCCGAAACATTTGACCCAAGTTAAACAATGTTAACGCAATGCTACCAAATACTAATTGAGTGTATGTAAACTTCTGACCCACTGGGAATGTGATGATTTAAATAAAACATTATCTCTACTATTATTCTGACAATTCACATTCTTAAAATAAAGTGGTGATCCTAACTGACCTAAAACATGGAATTTTTAATAGGATTAAATGTCAGGAATTGTGAAAAACTGAGTTTAAATGTATTTGGCCAAGCTGTATGTAAACTTCTGAAGTCAACTGTAGAAATGACAAGGTCTGTATTCTACTCCAGAGCCGTAAACATAGGTGGCCAAAAGTAGTTTTTTCCCTTTATTTTACGAGGTAGTGCCTTTGATGTCAGATGAGAGGTGTCTCTGAAGGGGGAGCTGACTAGCACTCTCCTATGTCCACAGATAACTCTATAGAAATGACAAGGATTGGACGGTTGTACTTTCTCTTCTAGAGACGTTGACTGACTAGAGGTGGTGGTGATGCATGCTGAGTTTGGTTTGCAGCATTTGACTCAGAATCAAGGGTATGTCCCAAATGGCACCCTTTTCCCTATGTAGTGCCTAGTCAAAAGTAGTGCATTGCATAGGGAATAAGGTGTTATTTGGGACGCACGCATGGTTTGGTCATCCCTCTCAGCCATTTTGTTGTTTGCTTTCACTGCTTGGTTTGACAAACTTTGCACGGATATCCTATTTAATTATTATTTGGGGAAATTAATATTAATGTGAACCTTTCCATGTCTACTGTGCCCCGTGCCTGACGGGAGTGACAAATACATGTATTTTTGTTGGGTGTTTGGTAGTGACTATTATGAAACAAACTTAGCTACTTTGGGCTGCAGGTAGCCAGGCGGTTAGAGCATTGGGGTTCGGTAACCGAAAGGTTGTTGGTTCAGATACCTGAGCTGTCCAGGTGAAAAATCCGTTGATAGGCATTTAACCCTAATTTGCTCTAGGGGTGCTGTACTTCTATGACTGACCCTGTAAAACAGCACATTTCACTGTATCTATCTGGTGTATGTGACAATTTTGTTTACTTTCCCATGCCAATCAGTGTGTGTGTGTGTGTGTGTTCTGTTTCCTACTGCTGTAATCTCTGCCTCCATATTCTCACCAGGAGTGGCCTAAGGATTTTCATATTCTTCATATTCTACATATTTGACTGAGGGCCAAACTCTCTGCTTTGACCTTTTGTTGTTTTCTTTATGCTTTGTGTGTGACGTGCAGAGAGGGAGAGGGACAGAGAGAAACATGCAGAGAGGGAGAGGGACAGAGAGAGACGTGCAGAGAGGGAGAGGGACAGAGCGAGACGTGCAGAGAGGGAGAGGGACAGAGAGAGACGTGCAGAGAGGGAGAGGGACAGAGAGAGAGACAGAGAGAAGGACAGAGAGAGACGTGCAGAGAGGGAGAGGGACAGAGAGAGGGACAGACAGAGGGACGGAGAGAGGGACAGAGAGAGCGACGTGCAGAGAGGGACAGAGAGAGGGACAGAGAGACGTGCAGAGAGGGAGAGGGACAGAGAGAGACGTGCAGAGAGGGAGAGGGACAGAGAGAGGGACAGAAAGACGTTCAGAGAGGGAGAGGGACAGAGAGAGACGTGCAGAGAGGGAGAGGGACAGAGAGAGGGACAGAGAGACGAGGGACAGAGAGAGACGTGCAGAGAGGGACAGAGAGAGGGACAGAGAGAGCGACAGAGAGAGGGACAGAGAGAGGGACAGAGAGAGGGACAGAGAGACGTGCAGAGAGACGTGCAGAGAGGGAGAGGGACAGAGAGAGACGTGCAGAGAGGGAGAGGGACAGAGAGAGGGACAGAGAGAGACGTGCAGAGAGGGAGAGGGACAGAGAGAGACGTGCAGAGAGGGAGATGGACAGAGAGAGACGTGCAGAGAGGGAGATGGACAGAGAGAGGGACAGAGAGACGTGCAGAGAGGAAGAAGGACAGAGAGAGACGTGCAGAGAGGGAGAGGGACAGAGAGAGCGATTTCCTCTTGAAAACAGATGATTTCATGTGAATTTGCAGCTCACTCAATTTCATGAAAGAGTGCTCAGTGCTAAGCCCAGGTTTTTGGCTCCTTGTTTTAAATACACTCATCATGACTGTTTAGTGCCTGGCTGGCTGTGGAAATGTTGAGTTGAGTTACTCTATACAGACTAGTGCAACAAAAAAAATGCTCCAACTGTAGGCAGTGGATAAAGATAGTCTTTCCAGACTGGCTTTACTTCAACATGGTATAGCTTAAACGGCATCACTTTAAAAAAGAGACTTAAACAGATAAGGCAAATGTACAGTCTCTCTAAATCAAAGCTTGGTAAACAACAGTTAATAGTGTTGAAGAGACAGGGACATATTGTCTGAAATTTGATGAAAGTTTATCCAAGTTTTTTCCATATGGCCATGGAGTTATTTAACAATGTGGCTGATTCTGGAATGATATACATGCTGTGAGATGACTCCTGATTGATTGACAGTCGGAGCCGAACAGACCCTACCTCCTTATCTTCCCAGGCTGAAAGGACAGAGTGATGGAGTGAGTGACAGTGAGTGATGGTTTAGAGGAGGGGTTGTTGATGTCTTGCATGAGAGAATGTTTGTGTGTGACAAGGTCTGTGGCCCCTGGGAGGTTGATGGGGGTTAGTTGTCAGGTGGCCTGTGTCCGTCTTGCTGTAACAACCCCCTCGCATGGCATCTCTCTCACACACACACACACACACACACACACACACACACACACACACACACACACACACACACACACACACACACACACACACACACACACACACACACACACACACACACACCCCCCCACAGTAGCAGCAGCATCAGCCGTCTGTGCTGGGGCCACACACAACCTCAATAAACAGCAATTACAGGGAAAAGTGTTCACAGGCAGCTCATGCTGAAACTTTCTCATCCTACAGTACAGCTGGGGGGGGTTAATGTAGTGAACACGCGTGTGTGTGTGTGTGTGTGTGTGTGTGTGTGTCAGATGATGGAATGTAATAGTGGATTCATAAAGTCTTCTTCTTAGGACAGGCTTTGCAGACATTAGAGGAATCCACCATTTCTGTCTGGTGTATTTGGGTATAGAATTTGAGAAAAGCGGGCTCTCTGAACCCTGCTAAAAGCAGAATCTGTATGAATAAAGGGCTCCTGTGAAATGCTGACTCCTTTTGTTGACCGTCGAAACACAGCTGTCTTCCTTATATTTGATCAGAGTGGGTGTCCTTCTGTCATTCTTAGTTTGGAGTGAAGTTGGAATCGATGATGTAATGAGCACACAACAGTTGAGCCGTACTTCAGCTACATTTTTAAACACAGCAGGGGTGTCTGTTGCACTGAAACTTTAATGAGCCGTGCCATTATTTGGGGTGGACTGAGCCGGACATATGTAATTACAGCTTACAGCTGGAGGACTGGAGACAGGCTCTGGTGTTGGAGGTGTGGAGACACACACACACACACACACACACACACACACACACACACACACACACACACACACACACACACACACACACACACACACACACACACACACACACACACACACACACACACTCTGGTGTGGAGGGACTGATGATGTCTATTCTACAGTTTCTTTCTGTCTCACAGTGTCAACTTACTGGGCAAACTAACTATGTCAACTAACTGGGTCAACTAACTGGGTCAACTAACTAGGTCAACTAACTGGGTCACCTAACTAGGTCAACTAACTAGGTCATCTAACCGGGTCAACTAACTGGGTCAACTAACCAGGTCAACTAACTAGGTCAACTAACTGGGTCATCTAGCCGGGTCAACTAACTGGGTCAACTAACTGGGTCAACTAACTAGGTCATCTAGCCGGGTCAACTAACTGGGTCAACTAACCAGGTCAACTAACTAGGTCAACTAACTGGGTCATCTAACCGGGTCAACTAACTGGGTCAACTAAAGCATCATTCCACAACAGGACTTCATGGCTTTATACTGAGGGGCCTCCTCTCACTCATCATCACAACAGCCTGATGATAACCTAATGACAGGATGTAGCAGTGGGCTTGTTGCATAAACTGCAGTGGAACTTTTATCCTAGTTCCCTTACTCCCCAAACCAACCCCTCGCCCCTACGGCCAAGGCACTTTGATAGGATTGGATAGGTGTAAACAATATGGTTGTTGCTCCATCTTGCCCTCTGATGAGACAGATGGGATGGAGAAAGGGGTTAATTTGGGATTCAGGGTCTGTGTGATGCAAACATTCCACTAGATGGCAGTATTCACATCTTCAAACAATATATTTATCTCAATATGTTGGTTTCATGCGATAACAGCAACTGCGGTCAAGTTCATTGTGGGTAACCAAAGAGTATTAACTTCTCCCGTGCAGTTAGTCATAATTATTCAGGGTAATTTAGAACAGAATATGTTTAGCAGCATCTTTTTGGGGGGAAAGTTTGTTATTTACTTTGAGTGAGTAATATGTTGTCTGTATGAGTCAGGGTCTACATTGTATCCTTTTATGTATTCATATTTGACAGGTTGGTCTAACATGATGTTTGTTGGAATGAAGTCATTAGGGAGTTGTTCACGAACGATCCTCACAACATCCCAGCCGTGGGTGATAGTTTAGTATTATGTATACACTGGCAGCTAAAATCTGAATTGCAGTAAGCAACAAGCACACAAATGAACAACAAAACAGAAATTAGTCACAAAGCAAAGCCGAATGTTGGTGATGAAGAGGGGACTGGAAGAACTCAACAGAATCACATTTTGATTATCCAAGCAATTTTTTTAGTTGAACCATTCTGGAATTAATCTGCTTTAAAATAACATTCAGTGGTTTGTTTTTCAAAAGGAAGAGTGCTGTGTAATGCCAATGATGATTCAGATTTCACACTCCTGCAGTTTAGGAAAGCTACACTAAAGGCTCCTAAATGAAAATGTAATGGCGTGTTGAAACTAGTAAATTATGAACAGCCAGACAGTCTCTCTGATTCTAAAGTGGTGATGTCTCTAACACTGACCCCGTTTCTGCTTCCTTGCTTTGCATATTTGACTGAAGCGATCTAGGAGAACATACTTCCTGAGTGTGTTTGCTTGTGTGTGTATGTGTGTGCGTGTGTACTTGTACATGTATGAGTGCTCCCCATCATTACATCTCTCTCTAAACAGATGGTGACACCAACAACACCCCCCATATTGTTCCATTCTGTCCAAAACCTTTTTCTTTACTTTTCTCCCTCATAGAAACATCTCCTGTTTGAGCAATATAAATTATGCAAATGTAATGATCCAATTTTCCGTATGAGTGCAGCTCTGCACGGACAATTTGGTATTCAAACACAATCAAACGTCTGTCTGTCAACCAACCAGACAGCTACTCAGTGAGACTTCTGATGAGCTGGCTAGGAGTAGGACAACCTCACTTAGTAGATACTAGAACCTGCTCTGTACTCCCAACACCCTTCCATGCCAAGGTTGTGGGTTCAATTCCTGCAGCGATTGCATAGGGCAACCTTCAGATCTACTGTCCCTCAGTGGATAGACCAAACTCTGCTATGGTCCCTTGTGGCTTGGAGTTGTAAGAGTGTCACGTAGCACTTGTAAGAGTGTCACGATGACAACACTGCCAAGGTCCCGGGCTCAATACCCTGTAGGAATGGATTCCTTATGCATTCACTGTACTGTATCTATTATGAGTTCCCATTGGTTCCTGCCAAGGCAGCTGCTAGTCTTCCTGGGGTCAAGCAGAATTAAGGCAGTTATACAATTTAAAAAAAAAACATTACAATACATTCACAGATTTCACAACACACTGTGTGCCCTCAGGGCCCTATTCCACCACTACCACATATCTACTTTACAAAATCCATGTGTACGTGTGTGTATAGTGTGTATGTAGAAAGATGTCGCCGATAGAGATGGCAGCTTCGCTTCTAGTCCTAAGGAAACTGTGCAGTATTTTGTTTTTTTTAATGTATTATTTCTTACATTGTTAGCCCAAAAAACCTTAAGTGCCATTACATACAGCCGGGAAGAACTTTGGATATCAGAGACACACCAATTTATCAGCACAAGCAGGAATACGACTTTCCCAAAGTGATCCTTTGTCTGCACCTCCCAGGATATTTGAACTGATTCCAGAGGCCGACCCAAAACAATGCTGGAGGAGAGGGTGCTGGAGCGGTCTTCTAGTGAGGCTTCGGATGCGCGCACACCACACACTGCTTCCAAGTATATTACTCGCTAATGTCCAGTCCCGAGTTTACAAAGTTGACGAAATTAGGGCAAGCGTTGCTTTCCAAAGAGATATATGAGATTGTATTATACTCTGTTTCATGGAAACATGGCTGGCTTGGGACATGCTGTCAGAGTCAGTGCATCGCGCCAACAGGAATAAACATCCCTCCGGTAAGAAGAAGGGTGGGGGGTGTATGTTTCATGATTAATGACTCATGGTGTAATTGTAACAACATACAGGAACTCAAGTCCTTTTGTTCACCTGACCTAGAATTCCTCACAATCAAATGCCGACTGTATTATCTCCTAAGAGAACTCTCCTTGGTTATTGGCACAGCCGTGTATATCCCCCCGCAAGTGGATACGAAGACAGCCATCAAGGAACTTCACTGGACTTTATGCAAACTGGAAACCATATATCCTGAGGCTGCATTTATTATAGCTGGGGATTTTAACAAAGGTAATTTGAGAACAAGGCTACCTAAATTCTATGAACATATCAATTGCAGCAACACACTCAACCAACACACTCCCCCACGTACCACTGCATTTAATCATGGCAAGGCAACTGGGAATATAGCCGAATACAAACAGCATAGTTATTCCCTCCGTAAGGCAATCAAACAAGCAAAGTGTCAGTATAGAGACAAAGTGGAGTCTCAATTCAACGGCTCAAACATGAGACGTATGTGGCAGGATCTACAGACTGTCACGGACTACAAAAAGAAAAACAGCCCTGTCGCGGACATCAACGTCTTGCCCGCTTTGAGGACAATACAGTGCCACCGACGTGGCCCGCTACCAAAGACTGTGGGCCCTCCTTCTCCGTGGCCGAAATAAGTAAAACATTTAAACGTGCTAACCCTCGCAAGGCTGCCGGCATGCCAAGAACTGAAAACTGCTGTTCACAAATGCTCTCCATCCAACCTCACTAAGCTCGAGCTGTTTTGCAAGGAGGAATGGGAAAGAATTTCAGTCTCTCAATGTGCAAAACTGATAGAGACATACCCCAAGCGACTTACAGCTGTAATCGCAGCAAAAGGTGGCGCTACAAAGTATTAACTTAAGGGGGCTGAATAATTTTGCACGCCCAATTTTTCAGTTTTTGATTTGTTAAAAAAGTTTGAAATATCCAATAAATGTTGTTCCACTTCATGATTGTGTCCCACTTGTTGTTGATTCTTCACAAAAAAATACAGTTTTATATCTTTATGTTTGAAGCCTGAAATGTGGCAAAAGGTCGCAAAGTTCAAGGGGGCCGAATACTTTTGCAAGGCACTGTATTCAATCAATCCCTATCCCAGTATGCTGGATGGCCACCATTGTTCCTGTTCCCAAGAAAGCTAAGGTAACTGAACTAAATGACTATCGCCACGAAGCACTCACTTCCATCATCATGAAGTACTTTGAGAGACTAGTCAAGGATCATATCACCTCCACCCTACCTGTCACCCGAGACCCACTTAAATTTGCTTACCGCCCCAGTAGATCCACAGACGATTTTATTTTTTTTAACCTTTATTTAACTAGGCAAGTCAGTTAAGAACTAATTCTTATTTTCAATGATGGCCTAGGAACAGTGGGTTAACTGCCTGTTCAGGGGTAGAACGACAGATTTGTACCTTGTCAGCTCGGGGATTTGAACTTGCAACCTTCCGGTTACTAGTCCAACGCTCCAACGGACAATCAAGAGCATCTTGTCGGGTTGTATCACTGCCTGGTACGGGAACTGCATCGCCCACACCCTCCACAGAGGGTGGTGCGGTCTGCACAATGCATCACCGTGAGCAAACTACCTGCCCTCCAGGACACCTACAACACCCGATGTCACAGGAAGGCAAAAAAATATCACCAAGGACAGTACACACCCGAGCCACTGCCTGTTCTCCCCGCTTCCATCCAGAAAGCAATGTCAGTACAGGTGCTTCAAAGCTGTGACAGAGAGATAGAAGCTATTTTTCAATCTCAAGGCATTCAGATTGTTAAACAGCTATCACTAGCACAGAGAGGAGGTTGCCTGCCTACAGACTTGATATCATTGGCAACTTTAATAAATGGAACACTAGTCACTTTAATAATACCACTTTAAGAATGTTTACATATTTCGGATTACTTATGTCTTATACTGTATCCTTCACTATCTATTCTTTACGATCTATTGCATCTTAGCCGCTCTATCACTGCCCCTCCATATATTTTATATTTCTATATTCTTATCCCATTCCTTTACCAGATTGTGTGTATTAGGTTGTGTTGTGGAATTGTTAGATATTACCTGTTAGATACTTCTGCACTGTCGGATCTAGAAGCATAAGCATTTCGCTACACTCGCAATAACATCCGCTATCCATGTGTATGTGACCAATAAAATTTGATTTTGATTTGATTTGATGTTATCGTGTGTGTGTATGTATGTGTCAGTGCCTGTTTGTGTTGCTTCACAGTCCCTGCTGTTCCATAAGGTCATGGCTTTATGTAGTACTGTGCACCTCCCATAGTCTGTTCTGGACTTGGGGCCTGTAAAGAGAACTCTTGTAGCTTGTGGAGTATGCATGGGTGTCCGAGTGGTGCATTTAACATGCCGATACCTCTCATAAATAGTAGTGATGAAGTCAATCCCTCATCCACTTTGAGCCAGGAGAGATTGACATGAATATTGTTAATGTTAGCTCTCTGTATACATCCAAGGGCCAGCCGTACTGCCCTGTTCTGAGCCAATTGCAATTTTCCTAAGTCCCTCTTTGTGGCACCTGACCACACGACTGAACAGTAGACCAGGTATGACAAAACTAGGGCCTGTAGGACCTACCTTGTTGATAGTGCTGTTAAGAAGGTAGAGCAGCGCTTTATTATGGACATCTTAGCTACTGTTGTACCAATATGTTTTGACCATGACTGTTTACAATCCAGGGTTAAACCAAGCAGTTTAGTCACCTCAACTTGCTCAATTTCCACATGAATTTATTATAAGATTTACTTGAGGTTTAGGGTTTAGTGAATGATTTGCCCCAAATGCAGTTCTTTTAGTTTTAGAAATATTTAGGACTCATTTATTCCTTGCCACCCACTCTGAAATGAACTGCAGCTCTTTGTTAAGTGTTGCAGTCATTTCAGTCGCTGTGCTAGCTGACGTGTCTAGTGTTGAGTCATTTGCATACATAGACACACTTGCTTTACTCAAAGCCAGTGGCATGACGTTAATACAGATTGAAAAAAGTATGGGGCCTGATAGCTTCACTGGGAATGACTGATTCTACCTGGATTATGTTGGAGAGGCTTCCATTAAAGAACACCCTCTGTGTTCTGTTAGACAGGTAACTCTTTATCCACAATATAACAGGAAGTGTAAAGCCATAACATTTTTCCAGCAGCAGACTACTGTAAGTCACTTTGGATAAAAGTGTCCTCTTAGTGGCATATCCGTCCTCTCCTTCTCTTCACCCAGCATGCTGTCATGAGCCTGACTAGAAGTAGGACAACCTTCAGGGCCATGCCTGCCTGTGGATACTAAATGCAAAACCCTACTATGTCCTGTTTCTCCACCCAGCTACTAGCAGGTTGTCATGAGCCGCAGTCATGATCAAAGCACCAGTCAGCCTATAACCAGATATAACAAGATTAGCCTACTAAATCATGTAGGAGAGTCATGCAATCTGCTGGCAGCCTAGCTACACATGCTAAGGACATGACCAGGTCAGGTCAGGCATGTTACACAAGGGCAGCAGTTAAGGCAGGTCAGAGTAGGTCAGGATAGTACTACTACACTCATAGAAAAAAAAGAAGAACCCTTTTTGGTTCCAGGTATAACACTTTTGGTTCCTGGTAGATTCTATGTAGAACCCTTTCCACAGAGGGTTCTACCTGAAACCAAACAGGGTCCTACCTGGAACCAAAAGGGATTCTCCTATGGAGGCAGCCAAAGAACCCTTTTGGAACCCTTTTTCTTAAGAGTGAAGCAGCATACCACCCTGCATCCCACTGCTGGCTTGCTTCTGAAGCTAAGCAGGGTTGGTCCCTGGACGGGAGACCAGATGCTGCTGGAAGTGGTGTTGGAGGGCCAGTAGGAGGCACCTTTTCCTCTGGTCTAAAAAAATATCCCAATACCCCAGGGCAGTGTTTGGGGACATTTCCCTGTGTAGGGTGCTGTCTTTCGTGCTCTCTGTGGCATTTATTGAAAAAGGTGTCCTGGCTGAATTCCTAATCTGATCCTCATACCATCATGGTCACCTAATCATCCCAGCAGCAACACACACTAAGGTCAGGGTAGTGTAGGGCAAGGCAAACCTCCAGTTACTGGCCAACCTCGTGTCTACTGTGTCTGGCAATAAGGACATGCCAGGACAGGATGGCCAGTAATGCTGTTAGGGTCAAGTGAATTGTCTACACATCATGGGTGAATGACTCTGACAGGGTCCCCAGGCCAGAATGAGGTCATCTACCATGTTTACAGGGTGGCTTTCTGTCAGTCTATTTGTTTTTTTAGGACAGCCAGTATGTGTAGGATGAGAAAGCGCATGTAGCCTCAATTAGCCTAGTTATCTAGCTCAACTAGCTTCACCCGGTTTGATGCCGTCGTGACAGGTACCTTGTAATCATATTGGGGATTGCTTTCCTCATTTGGGTAAGGATCGGACCAGGTCTTTATCCGACCGGGTCTAGTTGTCATCGAGTCCTTTCGGAATGGGTCTCTAAATCATTTGTATTTATTTATGCATATCGGGTGTGGATGGGAAAGCTCCAGGTCCACCTTTTTGGGCCTGTGTAGGCCTCTACAGTACGCCTAATACCTTACCATGGCTTGCTTCAGCAGACTGGCATTTCAGACTGTTTAGAATGTAAGTCTTAGATTAGTAGATGCTCACTGACTGTAGAGTGTACTGAACTGGTAGAGGCTTTCTGGGAATTCAGTTTTATATGTCCTTGGATTAAATAACCATTTGAATAAAAGCTTTTTCTGTTTTGTTTGATGTTCGGAAACAAATATGTTGTATTTCTCTCTCCTCGCCAAGGTAGACAAAGGCTTATGTCTTTATGTGTGTACTCATCACTGCTCAAGGCCAAGGCTCCTTCCAGAAGTGCTTCACATTAGGCACAGTGCATATATTCCCATTTACACAGCATGACAAACCACAGACCTGCCACATATTAACATTACAAACATTTTGTAGTAGGATATTAAGGCAACATTTTGTTGATATACTAATACCTTGGCATTGAAAAACCGTCCTCATTAAGCTGCTTGGGCTTGGCCTCCACTGTAGTGCCTGCTGCTGTCACTTTCTGTCTGGGCTCAGCTCGGGCAACGGGGCTGGCTGGCTGTTTCTGGCTGGCTGTTTTTCTCAGGCGGCTGGCTGGGCTGGCTGTTTATCTTGGAAAGCAGGACTGGCAGGCTGTTTTGGGGCAGCAGGGTAGGCTGACTGTAAGTTGAACTCTAAGTCAATGAAAAGTCATTATTACTTAAAATGTGTAGGTGGTACTGACTCAAAACTAAATGAGAAGTCGTATCAACTATTTTTTAAGTTATGATAACAAATGACCTTTTCACCCTGCATGCTCTACTGCAGGTAGATCTTTTGGAATTGTTTTTAACACCTGTGTTTTTGTTTGTACATTCAGTGATTGAACAATCTTATGCTACACAAAGATAAATAACATATTGTTTTCTTAACTAATCCAATCATTTAGTTAGATTTATTGCACCCATTACTAGTTGTAAACTAGTTGTTCTAGTTGAAATGTCTTAGGTATTCTCCTCACACTGTTCCTAACCCTGGCAGTCAACATAGCCAGCATAATATGACTTGAAGGTAGGGTTACAAAATGAATGGCTCTTCCAACCACGATTATTTTACTGGACAGTTAGCAGAAATCCGCAACCCCGCTTGCAGACCTGATGTGGCCTGTAAACCATGAGTTCCAGGCCGCTGTGTTAGGGTAAAGCTAGACCTCAAATTAAAGCCTTATGAGATATACAATGTATTGTCATGAAGAGGTTAATGATAATATTTGCCTCAGAACTTACTTAGTGAAGGTCACAGGATAGAAAATGAATGAATTCAACAATGATGCCTCTGTCACTAACAAATACAGTCATGGGCGGTAACTCTACCATTCACTCGAAAAGGCAAGGAACACTGGGAAATTATAGTGGGTGTATAAAAAAGATTCTTCAAGCTGATACAACTCAAATCTGGAACTCCTACGGGGTCATAGTGACTATCGGTTTCAGTAATGACTACAAAATCACTTTAGGTAACTGTACTCAAATATCACAGGAGGTTGGTGACACCTTAATTGGGGAGGACTGGCTCGTGGTAATAGCTGGAGCGGAGTCAGTGGAATGGTATCAAATACATCAAACACATAGTTTGATGCCATTCCATTTGAGCTGTTCCAGCCATTATTATGAGTAGTCTTCCCCTCAGCAGCCTCCACTGTCAGATACACACTACATGACCAACAGTGTGTGGACACCTGCTCCTTGAACATTTCATTCCAAAATCATGGGCATTAATATTGAGTTGGTCCCCCCTTTGCTGCTATAACAGCCTCCACTCTTCTGGGAAAGCTTTCCACTAGATGTTTTTTGTTTTTGTTTTTTGGAAGGAACGTTGCTGCGGGGACTTGCTTCCATTCAGCCACGAGCATTATTGAGGTCGGGCACTGATGTTGGGTGATGAGGCCTGGCTTACAGTCAGCATTCCAATTCATCCCAAAGGTGTTCAATGGAGTTGAGGTCAGGGCTCTGTGTAGGCCAGTCAAGGTTTTCCACGACGATCTCGGCAAACCATTTCTGTATGGACCTCACTTTGTGAACTGGGGCATTGTCATGCTGAAACAGGAAAGGGCCTTCCCCAAACAGTTGTCACAAAGTTGGAAGCACAGAATCGTCTAGAATGTCATTGTATGCTGTAGAGTTAAGATTTCCCTTCACTGGAACTAAGGAGCCTAGTCCGAACCATGAAAAACAGCCCCAGACCATTATTCCTCCTCCAGCAAACTTTACATTATGCATTCGGGCATCTGCCAAACCTGGCATCCGACAGACCCAGATCCGTCAGATAGTGAAGCGTGATCCATCACTCCAGAGAACGCGTTTCCACTGCTCCAGAGTCCAATGGTGGGTAGCTTTACACCATCCCAGCCAACTCTTGGTATTGTGCATGGTGAGCTTGTGTGCGGCTGCTGAGCAATAGTAACACATTTCAAGCTCCAGACGAACAGTTCTTGTGCTGATGTTGCTTCCAGAGGCAGTTTGGATCACCGTGCTGAGTGTTGCAACTGAGGACAGATGATTTTTACGCTCTACGTGCTTCAGCACTCGGCGGTCCCATTCCTTGAGCTTCGCTGCTGAGCCGTTGTTGCTCCTAGACGTTTCCACTTCACAATAATATCACTTACAGTTGACCAGGGCAGCTCTAGCAAGGCAGGAATTTGACAAATTGACTTGTTGGAATGGTGGCATCCTATGATGGTGCCACATTGAAAGTCAGTGAGCTGTTATATACGGGTCATTCTACTGCCAGTGTTTGTCTATGGAGATTGCATGGCAGTGTGCTCGATTTATACACCTGTCAGCAACGGGCGTGGCTGAAATAGCCGAATCCACTAATTTGAAGGGGTGTCCACATACTTGTGTATGAAGTGCAATGGATTTCCTCAAAGGTTTTGAGTAATAACACACATTGGGGTCACAGTGTGGCCATGGCACACTGAACTGCACCTGGGCTTGGCTCTCTCTCTCCACACATTTCATTTATCCTACCCAGACACTCCTCCTTACCCAGTCAGCCTGTGGCTGTGCCCCTTAGTTCCCATCTCCATTCCCCCGTCTGTCTATCTATCCATCCATCAATTCATCTATCCATTTATCTGTATATCTTGACATGATTACACAAAACAACCAAACAAACAAACATGAATGTGTTACAGCTGTGTTTCATTCAGTCGTGTACTAGTCTTGTGGTGCCAGACATCACACTGTATTCTCATTGACGAATCAGAGGCGTGACTTAGTAGAGCTGGCGTTGAGCCGAGTAGTGTGCTAGTCAGTCTCCTAGAATGTTGTTGAGCAGCTGTCACCTCCTGAAACAGTAATGTATATGAATTTTGTTTGAATAGCTCTTTTGAGATTATCGCTTTTGACAAAGATATGGTAGCCTATTGACAATTCTTTACGGAAGGATATTACAGCACGTAACACGTTGGCCACTTCTGAATAGTCAACCATGTTAGAAGACACTTCACCAACAAGCTGTTAGCTCAGCTGCTAGAACAAAGATGGAATGTCCTTATCTCCCTGCAGAGAGAAAGAATGGAGAGTAAATCAAGTTGAAAGCTTCATGCCTTTTCTGTTACTCTTGTTTATAGTCGTACTTAGTTTCCTTTCAACTCAC
Source organism: Oncorhynchus masou masou (assembly GCF_036934945.1). Lineage (NCBI taxonomy): Eukaryota > Metazoa > Chordata > Actinopteri > Salmoniformes > Salmonidae > Oncorhynchus > Oncorhynchus masou. The sequence goes on from NC_088221.1 coordinate 33,278,112, forward strand.
CTGCGCTGCCTTTTTGAAAATGCATCACATCACTGCGCTGACATTAACGGATTTATTTCAAATGTATATTTGAATATGTGCTATTTAGGACACATGCATTAAACTACAGTGCCTTGCGAAAGTATTCGGCCCCCTTGAACTTTGCGACCTTTTGCCACATTTCAGGCTTCAAACATAAAGATATAAAACTGTATTTTTTTGTGAAGAATCAACAACAAGTGGGACACAATCATGAAGTGGAACGACATTTATTACACACAGGTGGATTACACACAGGTGGACACACAGGTGGATTGTATTTATCATCATTAGTCATTTAGGTCAACATTGGATCATTCAGAGATCCTCACTGAACTTCTGGAGAGAGTTTGCTGCACTGAAAGTAAAGGGGCTGAATAATTTTGCATGCCCAATTTTTCAGTTTTTGATTTGTTAAAAAAGTTAGAAATATCCAATAAATGTCATTCCACTTCATGATTGTGTCCCACTTGTTGTTGATTCTTCACAAAAAAATACAGTTTTATATCTTTATGTTTGAAGCCTGAAATGTGGCAAAAGGTCGCAAAGTTCAAGGGGGCCGAATACTTTCGCAAGGCACTGTAAATCTGATGACAGCTTGTACTATGTTCCTGAAAATCCTCTTAAATGTCATGTCAAATAAATGCTGAATGAGCAGGTGCCTGCCAGACCTACACATAGACCTTGAGAATGGTGAGTGGATGAAACCATGATATCGTGCTTTAACATTAGGAGTAGGCCTGTCCTGTCGTTCAGGGTCTAGTATTCAGTTACATACTTCTGTCTGGCAGCTGATGGCACCAGTGACACACACACTAGCAGTTAGAATGTTGGGACAGGAACCGAAAGGTCACTAGTTCGAATCCTAGATTTAACAGGGTGAAAAATCTGCTGCTGTGCCCTTGAGCAAGGCACTTAACCCTAATTGCTCCAGGGTCGCTGTTACGTACACCTCTTGGAGGGAACGTAACACCCCGCTACATCTCAACTTTCCAGAGAGTGAAAAAAGTATGTGATCGTAGGTGTGGGGAAGGACAACAGAGGCAAAGAAAAATACCATTTACAGGGAATTTATTATTCCTAACACACGGTAATGTGGGGAAAAGGGGCTGGATGGAACCAAAGCAAAGAACGTAAAGGTTAAGGAGTCCCCTCTCTTAACTTCCCACTTCTAACCTAACCTTTAACACCACCTGGCGCACTAACCAGAATACAGGGGGTGGTCCGCCCAGGTCTTAACTAGTGTGCAGATTAGTAGACAGATTAAATACTACGGGTTATGCATGCCCGCAGGCCTCTTGCCTAAACACTCCCAAGGTGCGTTTCCCTTCCCACCCGGGAACATATGAAACACAGAATAGTTTCCCAATACTCTAAGCGTGAAATTTCAATAACCAAAAACACTAAGTCCTATTGGCATACACATATCTCTGAATGAGCGGCTACACAATAATATCAACAAAACTTTCACTGACCAACAACCAACATCGGACATAAAAAGAAGCTCTCCTCCCTGAGGGAGAAACACTGGCTTTTATCAAGCTGGAGAAGGAGTTGCTAATGGAAGAGACAGCTGTATCCCCTGATGAGAGGGAGGGGTCAGAGCTCCAATCAGCGATGGGGCCGACCAATCAGCTGCTTTAGGAATCCAGGAAGCCATTTCTTGAAATACACACACATACAAACCCACAACACAGAAACTGGGGAACGTAACAGTCACCGTTGATAATGGCAGACCCTGGCCGTGACCCCACTCTCCGAGGGTGTTTCAGGGGGAGTTGGGTTACGCAAAAAAAATATCCAATTCACAAATGTATTAATACACACCTGTACATGAAATAGGACAAATATAAGTACCCAGCAGATCATTTTTATTATTACACATACGTTAACTCACATTGCTGTGACTAGCAACATTGTCCCTATTTCTCACAAGTGTCACTTTGTACAAGCCACTTCTCAATTTTGTCACCCCTGTTGTTCTCTCTCTTTTTCACCCTCTCAGTGATTCACTTCAGCCTCTAGCCTAACTAGTAGGAAGGATTCACTCCTTTGGTTATTTCACTCGGTGTTTCATGGTTGTGTGCCATTTCATTTTTTTACAACTCATCCATTTAGTCTGGTCTCACCTGTTTAGAAGGTGGACCAGAAATGGAACACATTATTGTCAGCGGCTGGTTGACGGTCTGTTAGCATTGGGTTGTGTGGGGAAAAGCCGCAGAGCCATTTATCAAAATACATTAGTCTGGTTTGGTTTAGCTGGGTCTGAGTGTGAGAGGGAAGAGAAAGAGAGAGAAAGAGAGAAAGAGACAGACACAGACATGGAGACAGATAGAGCGAGAGGAGAAAGAGAGAAGACATAGAGGGAGAAAGAAAAGAGAGAGAGAGAAAATAAATAAGAGGGAGCAAACGATAGAAAGAGAATGAGTGAATCAGAAAAGGAGGAAAACAAGATGTATTCTCCCTTGTTTTTTTTCCATCCCTCCTCTTCACCCCGTGGTCGCTTCATTACAATAAACATCAAGAACTGCAAGTGAAATCACCCACTGGTGCTCGTCTGATTTTGTTCTCTCCTCCTCATCCTCCTCATCCTCCTCCTCCTCACAAATGGGTGCTGCTTGCGTCTGCCTGTCTGCTGCTCTAGCTTGCATGCTGCCGGAGTGTGGGGGCTTTCCATTGAGAGGGGGAACGAGGCAGCGGCTGAGGATCTGTGAAGGTGCCGTATTGATCCTAAAGTCTATTGTCACATAGAGGATAAGAGGCTGAGGCTCACAACCAGCACTAGCACTCTGCACACAGAGCTGCACGCTCTCTCTCCTGGATTCTCTCTCTCCTGGATTCTCTCTCTCCTGGACTTTCTCTCTCCTGGACTCTCTCTCTCTCTCTCGATTCTTTAGTTTCTTTTTTTATTATCTCTATCAAAGAAGATAACAAAATCTGGCTGCAAAGAGAAGAGATTGGTGTTAGTGAAAATGTGGACCAGCTTCTTTAGCAGAGGTAAGGGACTTTACTATCCATTATCTGTGTTACTATATGTGTGCAGTTTGTATCTCTGGCTCTCCCGCTGTCACTGATCATGTTTTTACAAATCTGTTGACTCTTCATGTGATTGTGGTTTGTGTTTTGAGCTGATGTATTATAATGATAAATACGTGACATCTTACATGTATGGTATGATGTGTGTATGGTATGATGTGTGTATGGTATGATGTGTGTATGGTATGATGTGTGTATGGTATGATGTGTGTAGATCTTTGTTGAACCCAGAGATTTACCCAGACACTTCCTTGTTTGGATTTTAAGTGTCCACGTGTATTACTTCTTGTTCACCTTCTTGACACCAAAAGTTGCTAAAGAAGAATAACGAGGATGAAATATTCCATCCATTCTTATCGTGCTCTTTTGGATTGGTAGGTTAATGATGCCTTACAGTTTAGTCTGTCTGGGACAAGGAGAAGATGTGATAGGTTGTGTCCCAGGTTTTGATAACAGCTGGCTAGATGGAGAGAGAGAAACAGAGAGAGACAGAGAGAGAGGGAGAGAGAGAGACACAGATAGAGACACATAGAGAGAGAGAGCGAGACAGAGAGAGACAGAGAGAGAGGGATAGAGACACAGAGAGAGAGACACAGAGAGAGAGAGAGGGACAGAGAGAGAGACACACACAGAGAGAGAGAGACACAGACAGGGAGAGAGACAGAGAGAGAAAGAGACACAGAGAGAGAGAGAGAGAGAGAGAGAGACAGAGAGACAGAGAGAGAGAGAGAGACAGAGACACAAAGAGAGAAAGAGAGAGAGAGAGAGAGAGAGAGAGAGAGAGAGAGACAGGGAGGGAGTGAGACAGAGAGAGAGAGAGAGCCCATAGGGGACGCAGAGTAGACCCGCTGTGTGTATGTGTGTGTGGGTGCATTTGTTTTTGCATGTGTGTGTGTGTCCACGAGGGACAGAGCAGACTGTGTGCTGAGCCTGGGTTAATGTGAGAGGCTATGATGTGTGACGAGCACTCATCACACACACACACACACACACACACACACACACACACACACACACACACACACACACACACACACACACACACACACACACACACACACACACACACACACACACACACACACACACACACACACACACACACACACACACACACACACACACACACATCGTAGTTATGTGGTGAACACGCTCTTTGGGACTAGAAGCCTCTGGCTATGGAAGGAAGGGGGTTGGATGGGTATTGAGGAGTAGTATTTTTAGACTTGTGCCGTTGCCGAAAAACTGAGGTTGTTTTAACTACTTTAGAGGCCCTCGGGGGTGGAATTATTTAGTTAATTCTCTGTTGGGTTTTGGATTCACAAATTCAGAGCCTACAATAGTTTCTGTTATCATCAGGGAAGCATTGATAGTGCAACCAAATCTTTTGTGTATACAGTATGTGTGCATGTGTGTCTTTTGATCATTACCCATTGGGGTCCATAAAAAATAATTCAGCTGTGTGTGCCAAAGTGTCGTTTCAGCTCCCCACTGCCCTGTCACACACACACACCGCTGCCCTGTCACACACACACACACACACACAACTCTGCCCTGTCACACACAAACACCGCTGCCCTGTCACACACACCGCTGCCCTGTCACACACAAACACCGCTGCCCTGTCACACACACACCCCGCACACACACACCCCGCTGCCCTGTCACACACACGCTGCCCACACACACACACACCGCTGCCCTGTCACACACACACACCACTGCCCTGTCACACACACACACACTGCTGCCCTGTCACACACACACACCGCTGCCCTGTCACACACACACACCGCTGCCCTGTCACACACACTGCTGCTCTGTCACACACACCGCTGCCCTTTCACACACACCGCTGCACTGTCACACACACACACCGCTGCCCTGTCACACAAACACACCGCTGCCCTGTCACACACACACCGCTGCCCTGTCACACACACGCACACTGCAGCCCTGTCACACACACGACACTGCCCTGTCACACACACCGCTGCCCTGTCACATACACACACCGCTGCCCTGTCACACACACACCACTGCCCTGTCACACACACTGCTGCTCTGTCACACACCGCTGCTCTGTCAAACACACACCGCTGCCCTTTCACACACACCGCTGCCCTGTCACACACACACCTCTGCCCTGTCACACACACACACCGCTGCCCTGTCACACACACCGCTGCCCTGTCACACACACACCGCTGCTCTGTCACACACACACCGCTGCCCTGTCACACACACCGCTGCCCTGTCACACACACCGCTGCCCTGTCACACACACACACCGCTGCCCTGTCACACACACCGCTGCCCTGTCACACACACACACCGCTGCCCTGTCACACACACACACCGCTGCCCTGTCACACACACACACATTGCTGCCCTGTCACACACACCGCTGCCCTGTCACACACAAACACCGCTGCCCTGTCACACACACACACCGCTGCCCTGTCACACACACACACCGCTGCCCTGTCACACACACACACTGCTGCCCTGTCACACACAAACACCGCTGCCCTGTCACACACACTGCTGCTCTGTCACACACACCGCTGCCCTGTCACACACACACACCGCTGCCCTGTCACACACACACCGCTGCCCTGTTACACACACCGCTGCCCTGTCACACACACACCGCTGCCCTGTCACACACACACCGCTGCCCTGTCACACACACACCGCTGCCCTTTCACACACACACACACACCGCTGCCATGTCACACACACACACCGCTGCCCTGTCACACACACACACACACACTGCTGCCCTGTCACACACACTGCTGCTCTGTCACACACCGCTGCTCTATCACACACACACCGCTGCCCTTTCACACACACCGCTGCCCTGTCACACAAACACACCGCTGCCCTGTCACACACACCGCTGCCATGTCACACACACACCGCTGCCCTGTCACACACACACCGCTGCCCTGTCACACACACCGCTGCCCTGTCACACACACACCGCTGCCCTGTCACACACACTGCTGCTCTGTCACACACCGCTGCTCTGTCACACACACACACCGCTGCCCTGTCACACACACCGCTGCCCTGTCACACACACCGCTGCCCTGTCACACACACACCGCTGCCCTGTCACACACACCACTGCCCTGTCACACACACACACCGCTGCCCTGTCACACACACCGCTGCCCTGTCACACACACACCGCTGCCCTTTCACACACACCGCTGCCCTGTCACACACACACACCGCTGTCCTGTCACACACACACCGCTGCCCTGTCACACACACACACCGCTGCCCTGTCACACACACACCGCTGCCCTGTCACACACACCGCTGCCCTGTCACACACAAACACTGCTGCCCTGTCACACACACACACCCCGCTGCCCTGTCACACACACACACACACACACCGCTGCCCCGTCACACACACACACCACTGCCCTGTCACACACACACACACTGCTGCCCTGTCACACACACACACCGCTGCCCTGTCACACACACACACTGCTGCCCTGTCACACACACTGCTGCTCTGTCACACACACCGCTGCCCTTTCACACACACCGCTGCCCTGTCACACACACACACCGCTGCCCTGTCACACAAACACACCGCTGCCCTGTCACACACACACCGCTGCCCTGTCACACACACACACTGCAGCCCTGTCACACACACGACACTGCCCTGTCACACACACCGCTGCCCTGTCACATACACACACACCGCTGCCCTGTCACACACACCGCTGCCCTGTCACACACACACCACTGCCCTGTCACACACACTGCTGCTCTGTCACACACCGCTGCTCTGTCAAACACACACCGCTGCCCTTTCACACACACCGCTGCCCTGTCACACACACACCTCTGCCCTGTCACACACACACACCGCTGCCCTGTCACACACACCGCTGCCCTGTCACACACACACCGCTGCTCTGTCACACACACACCGCTGCCCTTTCACACACACCGCTGCCCTGTCACACACACACACCGCTGCCCTGTCACACACACACACCGCTGCCCTTTCACACACACCGCTGCCCTGTCACACACACACCGCTGCCCTGTCACACACACACACCCCGCTGCCCTGTCACACACACACACATTGCTGCCCTGTCACACACACCGCTGCCCTGTCACACACACAAACACCGCTGCCCTGTCACACACACACACACCGCTGCCCTGTCACACACACACCGCTGCCCTGTCACACACACACACTGCTGCCCTGTCACACACAAACACCGCTGCCCTGTCACACACACTGCTGCTCTGTCACACACACCGCTGCCCTTTCACACACACCGCTGCCCTGTCACACACACGCACCGCTGCCCTGTCACACACACCGCTGCCCTGTTACACACACCGCTGCCCTGTCACACACACACCGCTGCCCTGTCACACACACCGCTGCCCTTTCACACACACACACACACACCGCTGCCATGTCACACACACACACACCGCTGCCCTGTCACACACACACACACACACTGCTGCCCTGTCACACACACTGCTGCTCTGTCACACACCGCTGCTCTATCACACACACACCGCTGCCCTGTCACACACACCGCTGCCCTGTCACACACACCGCTGCCCTGTCACACACACCGCTGCCCTGTCACACACACCGCTGCCCTGTCACACACACACCGCTGCCCTGTCACACACACCGCTGCCCTGTCACACACACACCGCTGCCCTGTCACACACACTGCTGCTCTGTCACACACCGCTGCTCTGTCACACACACACACCGCTGCCCTGTCACACACACCGCTGCCCTGTCACACACACCGCTGCCCTGTCACACACACACCGCTGCCCTGTCACACACACCACTGCCCTGTCACACACACACACCGCTGCCCTGTCACACACACCGCTGCCCTGTCACACACACACACCGCTGCCCTTTCACACACACCGCTGCCCTGTCACACACACACACCGCTGCCCTGTCACACACACACACCGCTGCCCTGTCACACACACACACCGCTGCCCTGTCACACACACACCGCTGCCCTGTCACACACACCGCTGCCCTGTCACACACACACCGCTGCCCTGTCACACACACCACTGCCCTGTCACACACACACACACCGCTGCCCTGTCACACACACACCGCTGCCCTGTCACACACACCGCTGCCCTGTCACACACACACCGCTGCCCTGTCACACACAACACTGCCCTGTCACACACACACACCGCTGCCCTGTCACACACACACCGCTGCCCTGTCACACACACCGCTGCCCTGTCACACCCACACCGCTGCCCTGTCACACACACCGCTGCCCTGTCACACACACACCGCTGCCCTGTCACACACTGCTGCTCTGTCACACACCGCTGCCCTGTCACACACACACCGCTGCCCTGTCACACACACCACTGCCCTGTCACACACACACACACCGCTGCCCTGTCACACACACCGCTGCCCTGTCACACACACACCGCTGCCCTTCACACACACCGCTGCCCTGTCACACACACACACCGCTGCCCTGTCACACACACACACCGCTGCCCTGTCACACACACACACTGCTGTCCTGTCACACACACACCGCTGCCCTGTCACACACACCGCTGCCCTGTCACACACACACCGCTGCCCTGTCACACACACAACGCTGCCCTGTCACACACACCGCTGCCCTTTCACACACACCGCTGCCCTGTCACACACACCGCTGCCCTGTCACACACACACACCGCTGCCCTGTCACACACACACACACCGCTGCCCTGTCACACACACAACGCTGCCCTGTCACACACACCGCTGCCCTGTCACACACACACCGCTGCCCTGTCACACACACCGCTGCCCTGTCACACACACACCGCTGCCCTGTCACACACACGCACACTGCTGCCCTGTCACACACACACCGCTGCCCTGTCACACACACACACTGCCCTGTCACACACACCGCTGCCCTGTCACACACACACCGCTGCCCTGTCACACACACAACCGCTGCCCTGTCACACACACACACACCGCTGCCCTGTCACACACACACCGCTGCCCTGTCACACACACCGCTGCTCTGTCACACACACCGCTGCCCTGTCACACACACCGCTGCCCTGTCACACACACACCGCTGCCCTGTCACACACACACCGCTGCTCTGTCACACACCGCCTGTCACACACACACACGCTGCCCTGTCACACACACCGCTGCCCTGTCACACACACACCGCTGCCCTGTCACACACACACACCGCTGCCCTGTCACACACACCGCTGCCCTGTCACACACACACACCGCTGCCCTGTCACACACACACCGCTGCCCTGTCACACACACCGCTGCCCTGTCACACACACTGCTGCTCTGTCACACACCGCTGCCCTGTCACACACACACTGCTGCCCTGTCACACACACCGCTGCCCTGTCACACACACACCGCTGCCCTGTCACACACACCACTGCCCTGTCACACACACACACTGCTGCCCTGTCACACACACCGCTGCCCTGTCACACACACACACCGCTGCCCTTTCACACACACCGCTGGCCTGTCACACACACACACCGCTGCCCTGTCACACACACACACCTCTGCCCTGTCACACACACACACCGCTGCCCTGTCACACACACACCGCTGCCCTGTCACACACACACCGCTGCCCTGTCACACACACCAATGCCCTGTCACACACACACACCGCTGCCCTGTCACACACACAACGCTGCCCTGTCACACACACCGCTGCCCTTTCACACACACCGCTGCCCTGTCACACACACCACTGCCCTGTCACACACACACACCGCTGCCCTGTCACACAACACCGCTGCCCTGTCACACACACCGCTGCCCTGTCACACACACACACGGCTGCCCTGTCACACACACACCGCTGCCCTGTCACACACACCGCTGCCTGTCACACACACACCGCTGCCCTGTCACACACACTGCTGCTCTGTCACACACCGCTGCTCTGTCACACACACACCGCTGCCCTTTCACACACACCGCTGCCCTGTCACACACACACCGCTGCCCTGTCACACACACACACCCCGCTGCCCTGTCACACACACACACATCGCTGCCCTGTCACACACACCGCTGCCCTGTCACACACACAAACACCGCTGCCATGTCACACACACACACACCGCTGCCCTTTCACTCACACACCGCTGCCCTGTCACACACACCGCTGCTCTGTCACACACACCACTGCCCTGTCACACACACCGCTGCCCTGTCACACACACACCGCTGCCCTGTCACACACAAACACCGCTGCCCTGTCACACACACATATTACATTACATTTAAGTCATTTAGCAGACGCTCTTATCCAGAGCGACTTACAAATTGGTGAATTCATCTTCTGACATCCAGTGGAACAGCCACTTTACAATAGTGCATCTAAATCATTTAAGGGGGGGGTGAGAAGGATTACTTTATCCTATCCTAGGTATTCCTTGAAGAGGTGGGGTTTCAGGTGTCTCCGGAAGGTGGTGATTGACTCCGCTGTCCTGGCGTCGTGAGGGAGTTTGTTCCACCATTGGGGGCCAGAGCAGCGAACAGTTTTGACTGGGCTGAGCGGGAACTGTACTTCCTCAGTGGTAGGGAGGCGAGCAGGCCAGAGGTGGATGAACGCAGTGCCCTTGTTTGGGTGTAGGGCCTGATCAGAGCCTGGAGGTACTGCGGTGCCGTTCCCCTCACAGCTCCGTAGGCAAGCACCATGGTCTTGTAGCGGATGCGAGCTTCAACTGGAAGCCAGTGGAGAGAGCGGAGGAGCGGGGTGACGTGAGAGAACTTGGGAAGGTTGAACACCAGACGGGCTGCGGCGTTCTGGATGAGTTGTAGGGGTTTAATGGCACAGGCAGGGAGCCCAGCCAACAGCGAGTTGCAGTAATCCAGACGGGAGATGACAAGTGCCTGGATTAGGACCTGCGCCGCTTCCTGTGTGAGGCAGGGTCGTACTCTGCGGATGTTGTAGAGCATGAACCTACAGGAACGGGCCACCGCCTTGATGTTAGTTGAGAACGACAGGGTGTTGTCCAGGATCACGCCAAGGTTCTTAGCGCTCTGGGAGGAGGACACAATGGAGTTGTCAACCGTGATGGCGAGATCATGGAACGGGCAGTCCTTCCCCGGGAGGAAGAGCAGCTCCGTCTTGCCGAGGTTCAGCTTGAGGTGGTGATCCGTCATCCACACTGATATGTCTGCCAGACATGCAGAGATGCGATTCGCCACCTGGTCATCAGAAGGGGGAAAGGAGAAGATTAATTGTGTGTCGTCTGCATAGCAATGATAGGAGAGACCATGTGAGGTTATGACAGAGCCAAGTGACTTGGTGTATAGCGAGAATAAGAGAGGGCCTAGAACAGAGCCCTGGGGGACACCAGTGGTGAGAGCGCGTGGCGAGGAGACAGATTCTCGCCACGCCACCTGGTAGGAGCGACCTGTCAGGTAGGACGCAATCCAAGCGTGGGCCGCGCCGGAGATGCCCAACTCGTAGAGGGTGGAGAGGAGGATCTGATGGTTCACAGTATTGAAGGCAGCCGATAGGTCTAGAAGGATGAGAGCAGAGGAGAGAGAGTTAGCTTTAGCAGTGCGGAGCGCCTCCGTGATACAGAGAAGAGCAGTCTCGGTTGAATGACTAGTCTTGAAACCTGACTGATTTGGATCAAGAAGGTCATTCTGAGAGAGATAGCGGGAGAGCTGGCCAAGGACGGCACGTTCAAGAGTTTTGGAGAGAAAAGAAAGAAGGGATACTGGTCTGTAGTTGTTGACATCGGAGGGATCGAGTGTAGGTTTTTTCAGAAGGGGTGCAACTCTCGCTCTCTTGAAGACGGAAGGGACGTAGCCAGCGGTCAGGGATGAGTTGATGAGCGAGGTGAGGTAAGGGAGAAGGTCTCCGGAAATGGTCTGGGGAAGAGAGGAGGGGATAGGGTCAAGCGGGCAGGTTGTTGGGCGGCCGGCCGTCACAAGAAGCGAGATTTCATCTGGAGAGAGAGGGAGAAAGAGGTCAGAGCACAGGGTAGGGCAGTGTGAGCAGAACCAGCGGTGTCGTTTGACTTAGCAAACGAGGATCGGATGTCGTCGACCTTCTTTTCAAAATGGTTGACGAAGTCATCTGCAGAGAGGGAGGAGGGTTGGGGAGGGGGAGGAGGATTAAGGAGGGAGGAGAAGGTGGCAAAGAGCTTCCTAGGGTTAGAGGCAGATGCTTGGAATTTAGAGTGGAAGAAAGTGGCTTTAGCAGCAGAGACAGAGGAGGAAAATGTAGAGAGGAGAGAGTGAAAGGATGCCAGGTCCGCAGGGAGGCGAGTTTTCCTCCATTTCCGCTCGGCTGCCCGGAGCACTGTTCTGTGAGCTCGCAATGAGTCGTCGAGCCACGGAGCGGGAGGGGAGGACCGAGCCGGCCTGGAGGATAGGGGACATAGAGAGTCAAAGGATGCAGAAAGGGAAGAGAGGAGGGTTGAGGAGACAGAATCAGGAGATAGGTTGGAGAAGGTATGAGCAGAGGGAAGAGATGATAGGATGGAAGAGGAGAGAGTAGCGGGGGAGAGAGAGCGAAGGTTGGGACGGCGCGATACCATCCGAGTAGGGGCAGTGTGGGAAGTGTTGGATGAGAGCGAGAGGGAAAAGGATACAAGGTAGTGTTCGGAGACTTGGAGGGGAGTTGCAATGAGGTTAGTGGAAGAACAGCATCTAGTAAAGATGAGGTCGAGCGTATTGCCTGCCTTGTGAGTAGGGGGAAGGTGAGAGGGTGAGGTCAAAAGAGGAGAGGAGTGGAAAGAAGGAGGCAGAGAGGAATGAGTCAAAGGTAGACGTGGGGAGGTTAAAGTCGCCCAGGACTGTGAGAGGTGAGCCGTCCTCAGGAAAGGAGCTTATCAAGGCATCAAGCTCATTGATGAACTCTCCGAGGGAACCTGGAGGGCGATAAATGATAAGGATGTTAAGCTTGAAATGGCTGGTAACTGTGACAGCATGGAATTCAAAGGAGGCGATAGACAGATGGGTAAGGGGAGAAAGAGAGAATGACCACTTGGGAGAGATGAGGATCCCGGTGCCACCACCCCGCTGACCAGAAGCTCTCGGGGTGTGCGAGAACACGTGGGCGGACGAAGAGAGAGCAGTAGGAGTAGCAGTGTTATCTGTGGTGATCCATGTTTCCGTCAGTGCCAAGAAGTCGAGGGACTGGAGGGAGGCATAGGCTGAGATGAACTCTGCCTTGTTGGCCGCAGATCGGCAGTTCCAGAGGCTACCGGAGACCTGGAACTCCACGTGGGTCGTGCGCGCTGGGACCACCAGATTAGGGTGGCCGCGGCCACGCGGTGTGGAGCGTTTGTATGGTCTGTGCAGAGAGGAGAGAACAGGGATAGATAGACACATAGTTGACAGGCTACAGAAGAGGCTACGCTAATGCAAAGGAGATTGGAATGACAAGTGGACTACACGTCTCGAATGTTCAGAAAGTTAAGCTTACGTAGCAAGAATCTTATTGACTAAAATGATTGAAATGATACAGTACTGCTGGAGTAGGCTAGCTGGAAGTGGCTGCGTTGTTGACTTTGTAGGCTAGCTGGCTGTGGCTGCGTTGTTGACACTACACTAATCAAGTCGTTCCGTCGAGTGTAATAGTTTCTACAGTGTTGCTATTCGGGGGCTAGCTGGCTAGCTAGCAGTGTTGATTAGGTTACGTTACGTTAAAAGAACGACAATAGCTGGCTAGCTAACCTAGAAAGTCGCTCTAGACTACACAATTGTCTTAGATACAAAGACGGCTATGTAGCTAGCTAGCTACGATCAAACAAATCAAACCGTTGTACTGTAATGAAGTGAAATGAAAATGTGATACTACCTGTGGAGCGAAGCGGAATGTTGACCGGGTAGTTGAAGTTCAATTCGGTAGACGTTGGCTAGCTGTTGGCTAGCTAGCTAGCAGTATCTCCTACGTTAAGGATGACAAATAGCTGGCTAGCTAACCTCGGTAAATTAAGATAATCACTCTAAGTCTACACACTCTAAGCTACACAATTATCTTGGATACGAAGACAGCAAAGACAACTATGTAGCTAGCTGCCCTGTCACACACACCGCTGCCCTGTCACACACACACACCGCTGCCCTGTCACACACCCACACACCGCTGCCCTGTCACACACACACCCATCGCTGCCCTGTCACACACACACACACACACACACACACACACACACCGCTGCCCTGTCACACACACCGCTGCCCTGTCACACACACACACACTGCTGCCCTGTCACACACACCGCTGCCCTGTCACACACACCGCTGCTCTGTCACACACACCGCTGCCCTGTCACACACAAACACCGCTGCCCTGTCACACACACACACCGCTGCACTGTCACACACACCGCTGCCCTGTCACACACACACCGCTGCCCTGTCACACACACACACACACCACTGCCCTGTCACACACACACCGCTGCCCTGTCACACACACACCGCTGCCCTGTCACAAACACGAACACTGCTGCCCTGTCACACACACAACACTGCCCTGTCACACACACCGCTGCCATGTCACACACACACACCGCTGCCCTGTCACACACAATGCTGCCATGTCACACACACACACAATGCTGCCATGTCACACACACACACACCGCTGCCCTGTCACACACACCGCTGCCCTTTGACACACACCGCTGCCCTGTCACACAAACACACCGCTGCCCTGTCACACACACACCGCTGCCCTGTCACACACACGCACACTGCAGCCCTGTCACACACACAACACTGCCCTGTCAACACACCGCTGCCCTGTCACATACACACACACCGCTGCCCTGTCACACACACCACTGCCCTGTCACACACACACACCACTGCCCTGTCACACACACTGCTGCTCTGTGCCACACCGCTGCTCTGTCACACACACACCGCTGCCTTTTCACAAACACCGCTGCCCTGTCACACACACACACCGCTGCCCTGTCACACACACACCGCTGCCCTGTTACACACACCGCTGCCCTGTCACACACACACCACTGCCCTGTCACACACACCGCTGCCCTGTCACACACACACCGCTGCCCTTTCACACACACACACACACACACACACCGCTGCCTTGTCACACACACACACCGCTGCCCTGTCACACACACCACTGCCCTGTCACACACACACACACCGCTGCCCTGTCACTCACACACCGCTGCCCTGTCACACACACCTGTCACTGTCACACACACCGCTGCCCTGTCACACACACACCGCTGCCCTGTCACACACACCGCTGCCCTGTCACACACACCGCTGCCCTGTCACACACACACCGCTGCCCTGTCACACACAAACACCGCTGCCCTGTCACACACACACCGCTGCCCTGTCACACACACCGCTGCCCTGTCACACACACACAACACACCGCTGCCCTGTCACACACACACCGCTGCCCTGTCACACACACACCCCGCTGCCCTGTCACACACACACACACCGCTGCCCTGCCACACACACACACCGCTGCCCTGTCACACACACACACCGCTGCCCTGTCACACAAACACACCGCTGCCCTGTCACACACACACACACTGCAGCCCTGTCACACACACGACACTGCCCTGTCACACACACCGCTGCCCTGTCACATACACACACACCGCTGCCCTGTCACACGCACACCACTGCCCTGTCACACACACTGCTGCTCTGTCACACACCGCTGCTCTGTCACACACACACCGCTGCCCTTTCACACACACCGCTGCCCTGTCACACACACACACCGCTGCCCTGTCACACACACACACCGCTGCCCTGTCATACACACACACCGCTGCCCTGTTACACACACCGCTGCCCTGTCACACACACACTGCTGCTCTGTCACACACCGCTGCTCTGTCACACACACACCGCTGCCCTTTCACACACACCACACACCCTGTCACACACACACACCGCTGCCCTGTCACACACACACACCGCTGCCCTGTCACACACACCGCTGCCCTGTCACACACACACACCGCTGCCCTTTCACACACACCGCTGCCCTGTCACACACACACCGCTGCCCTGTCACACACACACACATCGCTGCCCTGTCACACACACAGCTGCCCTGTCACACACACAAACACCGCTGCCCTGTCACACACACACACCGCTGCCCTGTCAAACACACACCGCTGCCCTGTTACACACACCGCTGCCCTGTCACACACACACCACTGCCCTGTCACACACACCGCTGCCCTGTCACACACACACCGCTGCCCTTTCACACACACACACACACACACCGCTGCCATGTCACACACACACACCGCTGCCCTGTCACACACACACACACACTGCTGCCCTGTCACACACACTGCTGCTCTGTCACACACCGCTGCTCTATCACACACACACCGCTGCCCTTTCACACACACCGCTGCCCTGTCACACACACCGCTGCCCTGTCACACACACACCGCTGCCCTGTCACACACACCACTGCCCTGTCACACACACACACCGCTGCCCTGTCACACACACTGCTGCTCTGTCACACACACCACTGCCCTTTCACACACACCGCTGCCCTGTCACACACACACACCGCTGCCCTGTCAAACACACACCGCTGCCCTGTTACACACACCGCTGCCCTGTCACACACACACCACTGCCCTGTCACACACACCGCTGCCCTGTCACACACACACCGCTGCCCTGTCACACACACACACACACCGCTGCCATGTCACACACACACACACCGCTGCCCTGTCACACACACACACACACTGCTGCCCTGTCACACACACTGCTGCTCTGTCACACACCGCTGCCCTGTCATCACACACACACCGCTGCCCTGTTCACACACACCGCTGCCCTGTCACACACACCGCTGCCCTGTCACACACACACACTGCTGCCCTGTCACACACACACACACAAACACCGCTGCCCTGTCACACACACTGCTGCTCTGTCACACACACACACCGCTGCCCTTTCACACACACCGCTGCCCTGTCACACACACACACCGCTGCCCTGTCAAACACACACCGCTGCCCTGTCACACACACCGCTGCCCTGTCACACACACACCACTGCCCTGTCACACACACTGCTGCCCTGTCACACACACACACTGCTGCCCTGTCACACACACACACACACACACTGCACCGCCCATGTCACACACACACACACCGCTGCCCTGTCACACACACACACACTGCTGCCCTGTCACACACACTGCTGCTCTGTCACACACACCGCGCTGTCACACACACACCGCTGCCCTGTCACACACACACCGCTGCCCTTTCACACACACCGCTGCCCTGTCACACACACCGCTGCCCTGTCACACACACACCGCTGCCCTGTCACACACACACAACACTGCACTGTCACACACACCGCTGCCCTGTCACACACACACCGCTGCCCTGTCACACACACACAAACCGCTGCCCTGTCACACACACACCGCTGCCCTGTCACACACACGCACACTGCTGCCCTGTCACACACACACCGCTGCCCTGTCACACACACACCGCTGCCCTGTCACACACACACACTGCTGCCCTGTCACACACACACACACCACTGCCCTGTCACACACACTGCTGCCTGTCACACACACACACACCGCTGCCCTTTCACACACAAACGCTGCCCTGTCACTTCACACACACCGCTGCCCTGTCACACACACACCGCTGCCCTGTCACACACACCGCTGCCCTGTCACACACACACCGCTGCCCTGTCACACACACCGCTGCCCTGTCACACACACCGCTGCCATGTCACACACACACACACTGCTGCCCTGTCACACACACACACACCGCTGCCCTGTCACACACACTGCTGCCCTGTCACACACACGCACACTGCTACCCTGTCACACACACAACACTGCACTGTCACACACACCGCTGCCCTGTCACACACACACCGCTGCCCTGTCACACACACACACCGCTGCCCTGTCACACACAGACACACCGCTGCCCTGTCACACACACACCGCTGCCCTGTCACACACACGCACACTGCTACCCTGTCACACACACAACACTGCCCTGTCACACACACCGCTGCCATGTCACACACACACACACACCGCTGCCCTGTCACACACACCGCTGCCATGTCACACACACACAATGCTGCCATGTCACACACACACACACACACCGCTGCCCTGTCACACACACACACTGCTGCCCTGTCACACACACACACTGCTGCCCTGTCACACACACACACCGCTGCCCTGTCACACACACACCGCTGCCCTGTCACACACACACACACACCGCTGCCATGTCACACACACACACACCGCTGCCCTGTCACACACACACACCGCTGCCCTGTCACACACACCGCTGCCCTGTCACACACACGCACACTGCTACCCTGTCACACACACAACACTGCCCTGTCACACACACACTGCTGCCCTGTCACACACACACCGCTGCCCTTTCAAACACACACACACACCGCTGCCATGTCACACACACACCGCTGCCCTGTCACACACACACACCGCTGCCCTGTCACACACACGCACACTGCTGCCCTGTCACACACACAACACTGCCCTGTCACACACACCGCTGCCATGTCACACACACCGCTGCCCTGTCACACACACACACACCGCTGCCATGTCACACACACACAATGCTGCCATGTCACACACACACACACCGCTGCCCTGTCACACACACACTGCACTGTCACACACACCGCTGCCCTGTCACACACACACACCGCTGCCCTGTCACACACACACCGCTGCCCTGTCACACACACGCACACTGCTGCCCTGTCACACACACAACACTGCCCTTTCACACACACCGCTGCCATGTCACACACACACACACACCGCTGCCCTGTCACACACACCGCTGCCATGTCACACACACACAATGCTGCCATGTCACACACACACACACACCGCTGCCCTGTCACACACACCGCTGCCCTTTCACACACACCGCTGCCCTGTCACACAAACACACCGCTGCCCTGTCACACACACACCGCTGCCCTGTCACACACACGCACACTGCAGCCCTGTCACACACACAACACTGCCCTGTCACACACACCGCTGCCCTGTCACATACACACACACCGCTGCCCTGTCACACACACCACTGCCCTGTCACACACACACACCACTGCCCTGTCACACACACTGCTGCTCTGTCCCACACACACACACCACTGCCCTGTCACACACACACCGCTGTTCTGTCACACACACACCGCTGCCCTGTCACACACACTGCTGCTCTGTCACACACCGCTGCTCTGTCACACACACACACCGCTGCCCTTTCACACACACCGCTGCCCTGTCACACACACCGCTGACCTTTCACACAGTCATGAAATTAGGTGTTGTACCAGCACATTCTCATCTCATTCTCTGTCATTTTCTGGTTTTCTGGTAATGGTCAGTGTACTGCTATAAAGTTAGGATGTTTGTCCCAAATGTCACCTTATTTCTTACTCCCCTATGGCCCCTGCCATCTGAGGTACAGACAGACAGGTTGATGCAGTATCGGGCCAGTCCAGGTGTCCCTTTGAGATAAAACAGCGTAATGACACCCCAGAGAGAAGGCCTGGCCACTGAACTGAAACACTGAGGGCATTCCTGCTTTAATGCACTGGGATCACTGTCAAAGGTGGGAAAAGCTCTCAATTTATTGCTAGCACCTAATTCCATGTAATGGCTCTTTTTGGGTGTGTGTTTATGTGTGTGTGTGTGGGATGTAGTGTTTTCTGCTGATGCTCTTCTTGTTTAACTACACTCGATGCAGATCCACAACCAGAGGACGTGTAAGTCACATTTTGCTGTGAGAGACAGGAGCCTCGGCTGTCCCAAATAGGATCCTGTTCCCTAGATCAAAAGTAGTGCACTACTTTTGATGAGGCCCACAGGGAGAATAAGGTTCCATTTGTGACGCAGATTTAGACTGGCAGCTTCTAAGCCTCTCTCACTGCTCTCCGATGGATATCTGGTTCACCTTCAGACCACATCAACACGTCAGCAATCCCTGCCTGGTGTCATTACAGCATAATGTGTCTTTTCTGTTGGCCATAATCCTTGTCTCTTTTCTGTTGGCCATAATCCTTGTCTCTTTTCTGTTTCTGGTTGGCCAAACCCTCTCTGCTGAACCAAGGTGAAATGCACTGATCCACCACTGATTCCTCAGCAGTGCATTTCACCCATAAAGTGTTACTGTATTTTGCTCGTAGAAAACATGCCGATCCTGTAACTTTGAATTCCTGTCCTTAGATGGCTTTGGGAGATTTGAAATGGGCTCTTTGTGACAGGCAGGACCTTTATAGTGTGGTGTTTTTAGTTCCCCCCTGAGACTTATCTTGTTCACCCCCGCTGTGCGTTTCCAATTACACTCCCTGTGGATTTGCACACACACACGAATGCACACGCACTCACACACACACAGAAACACTCTGTGGATTTACTCAGATTCGTTCCCAAGCTTAGGGGAGCTTCAATGATGTTGCCACCTCTGGCAGACAGCACTATCAAAGTAGGGGAAATAGAGAAATGGTATTGATTCAAACTGAGGCGACTGCAGTCGTTTAAAAAACAAGTGTTGATAGAAATTGAATTGAGGTTACACTGGGAGGAATGACGGAGAGTAGATTGGAATGTGCCATGTGCCAATGGAGCTCACACTGCTTTCATTGCAGTTTGTTGTCATATTATTTCACTTGCTTATGGTATTGAACATTCAAAAAGGCACTCTCACTGAACTGTCTTGTTGCAGGTGCACAGTAACAATGAGATAGAGAGAGAAATACACAATGTAGAAACAACAACTGCGATACAGTATGTGAAAAGACTGCACATTGCAAATTCAGTAAAGATGACTTGAGAAGAATGTGATGAATCTGTTGTGAGGTTCCATTCCCTGTCATAATAATGATCATGTCATGGTTACACACTGAGGGAGAACTGGGCTGCAGCGGTAAGAGTCCCTACCACCCTGACAAAGTGCTCCTAGATGGAAAACAGGCCTTTCTGTTGGTTCTGCTTCCAGAACTTTAACTTTTCCAACACACCAGTTCTGAACCCAGTCTCATATATGTGTGACACCGATTGAGAGGATGGATAGTCAGATACATTTGGACCAGAAGTATGGAAATATGCTTCTGTGCTGTTGAAACCTCCAGGAGGCCTACAGTCAACTGTACTCTGTATAGACTGGATTAGACCTGGAGGGTTCAACCATGAGATCATCATTAATAACATGTGTTTGGAAAATGTATTCCAGATTAAAGCTTGGAAAGGACAACCACAACTGTTGACTGTTTAATACCTGTAAAATGTCACAGAGAACTCCTCAAATTCTAGAACTCTTCAAATTCTACATTTGCCTGCAGGATAATCAGAGCTATCAGACTCATATTTGAGAGTGTGTGTAGTGTGACTTTGCAGTAGATATATTATTAAACAAGCTTTGCCTCGATGAAGTTGACATGCCATCCGATCCTTCCAAAGGATGACAACTATTCCAAAGCAGGGAACTATATGTGTTACAAAGCAGGCAGCCATGTAGAAAATCAAATCATCACACAATCCTGTTTTATTCTCCAGCAATAAGTATCAAAATTATGCCTCTGATGATGACATCAACATTGTCTTTGAGCACAAACTGTGTGGGTTCCTGATTAATGGTTTCACGGTTTCCTTTGACGAGGTCTGACAAGGAACAGTTTTATCTAACCACACTTCTGTAAACTTGTTGTGGAAGATGCCCACCTCAGTACACACACACACACACAAACACACACACACGTGTTCACTACATTAAACCCCCCCCAACATGTGCGCGCACACACACACGCACGCACGCACGCACGCACACACACACACACACACACACACACACACACACACACACACACACACACACACACACACTTCAGTTCACAGAATCAAACAGAGGGGAAGGAAGGAGATCCAGTCTACTCTGGATGAAATATGTATGAGTTGTGATTGCTGCGGTAGCTCTTGGTTCATTGGGGCTTTTTCATCTGTACTTCCAACATGACATCTGACTGAGTTTGTATGCTGCAGTCAAGTCTTGAAGGTATACAAAAAGAATTAATGTTGATAAATAAGGGCCCATAAGTACAGCAGACATCCTGTTGTCTCAAAGCGTTGCTATAACAAACTCACGGCTTGTGGAACAGTGTGAGTTCTGTATTTATCTTCCTGAACCAGGACACAAACTTGTGGACCCCAGTAAAGGTTGCTGCTGCATAAGCAACTGCTAAAGAGGATCCTAATAAACTAAACGAACTCACACACTTCTGCACAATAATACAAATAATGAGGCAATTCATGTACGACCTGTGTAACGTGTATTGACGTCAGCTGTACGTTTATTCATTGAGGTAACTAATATAATAACTGTAATTATGTCTCTGATCTATGTGAGATGATGTGACTGTGTATCCGTTGTGAGTTCAGATGTAAATACCTGAGGAGCCAGACAAACACGTCATCGACTGCCGAGTCACAACAACAAATCTACCTTTGAAATAAATAAAGCCTTTTTAACTGTGATCCAGTCCTTTTTATCGGAATCATCTGAGAAGATATTAGAGGAAGATAATTGTTCATATAAATTGGTAAATATGAAGGCAAATGTATTAAATCGATCTGCGTGTTTCAGGCCTATTGCGTTCACATAGTGCTGTCTGGGTCAGTCTGGGTCAGTCTGGGTCAGTCTGGGAGCCCTTCATGATGTATTCACTTCAGCAAACCTTTTATTGGGCACGTTTACCGAGCCAAGCGTTTTATATAACCGTGACTAATTGTTTGGGAAACTTCAGAATCCTTTATGACACACATTCATGTGATTTTCTGAATGCTTTGTAGATAATCACAACCATGCGAATTAATTCCCAAAATCAACACCAACAAAGCACTTGAATCTCCAGCCGGAAAAAGAAACAGAAACACTCTCAATGTGCTCCAATTATGTATGAGAGGCTTGTTGCAGAAACAGCCCAATATTCAAATAATCCCTAACCACATTAGGCACAGTTACTGGGAAAGGGCTGAAGCACATACAACATGAACATTATAGTGTAGATATCAATGGAGGCTGGTGAGGGGAGGACGGCTCATATTAATGGCTGGAATGGAGCAAATGGAATGGCATCAAACACATGGAAACCATTTGTTTAATGTATTTGATATCATTCCAGCTATTCCACTCCAGTCATTACCACGAGCCTGTTCTCCCCAATTAAGGTGTCACCAACCTCTTGTGGTAGATATGTGCATTGTGCCCTGTGCTTTGTGCATTTTGTAAATAGGACAATGAACATCTCTCAAGAGACCTGCTCAGAGAAGACCTACTGTATACTAGAAGAAGAGACCAATCCCACTGGGAAAACACAGGTTGAATCAACGTTGTTTCAACGTCATTTGTCAACGTATTGTGGCATGGAATCATCACTGAAAATTCATTGGATTTGAAAAAAAGTACTGTTTTTATCTCATTTCAACCAGCGTTGTAAACATTGGAAATTGGGTAAAACTTGAATACATTGACTTAACCTGACTAACAGGATGTTACATCAGTTTATTTAAACATAATCAGTACTATGTTTGCCTTAGGAAGTGCAACATAACCCATATCCCACTGTGAATTCGATAGGGGCTGAGTTCAAAAACGACAAACCTCAGATTTCCCACTTCCTGTTTGGATTTCTTCTCAATTTGTTGCCTGCCATATGAGTTATGTTATACTCACATACATCATTCAAACAGTTTCAGAAACTTCAGTGTTTTCTATCAAATACTAATAATAATATGCATATATTAGCATCTGGGACTGAGTAGGAGGAGTTTACTCTGGTGTTACCTTAATTTCAATGTTTACAACGCTGGTTGAAATGAGATGAAAACAGTACTGGAACCCTGGAACCCTGCATACATGTATATATCATATTGCATAGGATTCTTTGTGCACCTCTTTAACCATGTCTGAGACACCAGGCTGTCATGACTGTCATTCAGATAGCTCTGAGCATTACCAATCTGTTGCATGGTATCAAAGCGTTCTCAGTGACGTGTGGCTTCCAGAACAGGGACACTGTGGACGTAATACAGTGAGTATTATTCATTCCTTTCTTTAATGTCTTTTTTTAATGAATTTTCCTTTCTGACATTTCAAAAGGAAATTTGTTCCTGAATTGCTTAATATGTCATATGTTCTCAGAATATGAGGCTTGTCATTTGTGTCTGTGAGTCTTGTCTGTGACATTTCTTGATGAGACTGTTTTGTGAGACTGTTTGTGTTGGTTCTGGTTGTCGTTGCATTGAGCTGCACTAAGACATGTCCTGCAGATTTTGTTGTGGTAAGGTAGAAGCATTGAAGGTGATATACAGTAGATATCTCACTGTAGAAACTTTATGTAGAGATTTCCACTGTGACATGTTATTTGTTTATTGAAAAAATAACATTATTGATTTGTCCTCGTACTTTCAGCATTATTAATAAATCATCTTAAGGATCTCTACAGATTGGTCTCCCTCCCACGGGACGGCTGAGCTAATGTGTGCTAATGCGATTAGCATGAGGTTGTAAGTAACAAGAACATTTCCCAGGACATAGACATATCTGATATTTGCAGAAGGCTTACATTCTTGTTAATCTAACGGCACTGTCCAATTTACAGTAACCATTACAGTGAAATAATACCATGCTATTGTTTGAGGAGAGTGCACAGTTATGAACTTGAAAGTTATTAATATTCCAATTAGGGACATTTTGGCAGTCTTGATACAACATTTTGAACAGAAATGCAATGGTTCATTGGATCAGTCTAAAACGTTGCACATACACAACTGCCATCTAGTGGCCAAAATCTAAATTGAGCCTGGGCTGGAATAATACATTATGGCCTTTCTCTTGCATTTCAAAGATGATGGTACAAAATAAGTTGGTATCTTCTTTGTATTATCTTTCAACAGATCTAATGTGTTATATTTTCCTACATTAATTTCACCTTTCCACGAAATTCAAAGTGTTTCCTTTCAAATGGTATTAAGAATATGCATATCCTTGCTTCGGGTGTTGAGCTACAGGCAGTTAGATTTGGGAATGTGATTTTAGGTGGCCAGGTCGCAGTTGAAAATGAGAACTTGTTCTCAACGAGCTTACATGGTTAAATAAAGGTGAAATATGTATTTTTTTAATTTAAAGGTGAAAATTGAAAAAAAGGGGCGGATCCTTAAGAGGTTTTAAGTTACAGACCCAATAATTTACTGCAACAGTTTTCACCACTGGCCATTATGCCCAGTAATATTGTTCTTCCAAGTATCCCCAGTTGGACTCATACTTTGAATTTCCTGCTGGTCAAACTGCTGACTCTAACTGCAAACAGCTTTACTGCTGATGTCCAGATAGGGTAGATAGATAGACCACCTGTATCAGATAGCGAGAGAGCTTTTACAGTTGGACCCGGTATGGATAGAGACAGGTCATGAAATAATGTGTGTGTGTCGCTCTAGTACAGTAGGTGGCTAATCGTACCATACCCAGTCTCTGTTTTAGGAGGTTGTTTTGTTCAGATACAGTAGAAAGACATTACAGTTGTACTGAGAATGGATGGAGAGGTACTGGGAAATGTGTCCTCTATTGTCCCAGTAGTCCGAGGAGGGTGACGCCAGACTGTGCATGTTTTATGGGGACGTTTGACTTATGGGGACCTTAGTTTAACATGGGGAGTGAACGAAGTGCTCTTTTCTCCTCTGTACAGAGGACTGGCAGTGTTTAGGACAGCCAGGGCAGCAGGAGGTGAGCGAGAGGCCCCAGATGGGAAGTGACGGCTCCATTTGTCAGCCAGTGCCAGGGCAGATTGAAGTTAAACGAGCCACAATAGCTCTACATTATGTCCATGCAGGGCAGGCTTATATAGGTTACGTTCCAAAGGGCACATTATTATAGTGCACTACTTTTGACCAGTGTTACGAATCCCTTTTGGCCCGACAGTCTAGGGGGGATGGTAATGAGACCCGTAACATAACTCATGCAAATTATTATTGTGACAAAGTAAAAGTGTGAACAAAATAACCACGACAACAGAAATCTACCGTCAAACTCCAGGTTTATTTATAAACACACGGTAATGGGGGGAGCAGGAAAAGGGGCTGAGCTGGACCCAAGGAAAGAAACAATAAGTATTCAAAAACACCCCTAAGCTAGACTAGCCTACTTTAACAACAGCTAACTAACTAACCAAAAATACAGTGGGTGGTCCGCCCAGTTCTAACTAGTGTATTTAACAAAGTTCACCTACGGGTAGTGTATGCCTTTTGGGCGACTTGTCTTGGTTTCCCCCTTTTCCCACCAGCAACAAACAGACACCATAACCAAAAACAATACTCACAGGTGATGACAAAGTGCTATGAAGGTGTTTAAACAAAAGAGAGGTTAAGACACAAAGCGAGAGTGAAACACAGAGACCTACAGACATGGCATTTACAGAGAGATTGAGCTCTAGAACAAACAAATGATGGGGTTTTTAAACCATGGAGAAGGAACTGTGATAGGTTAGGAAATAGGAGGAGGTGTGTCTTCTGATTGATGATTGATTGTTGACTGATTGGGGAGTGATGATTTTCACCTGTGAGGGGAGAAGGAGAGAAAAGAAACACACACACAGGACACACACACACACAGGATAACTGTATCCGTAACAACCAGGGACCAACCTCTGGTCAAAAGTAGTGAACTATATAGGGAATAGGGTTCCGTTTAGAATGAAACCATAGTCAGGACTCGGAACAGAGATGAAGCTTTTGACTTCCCCTCATATGCTCCCTCAACCCTGAGCCCTGCTGTCTGCTGTCATTCCCCCCTCTATTCAAATCCAATTTTGTTTGTCACATGCGTCGAATACAACAGGCGTAGACCTTACAGTGAAATGCAGTTCAAGAATAGTGAAGAAAATATTTACTAAATTAATTAAAGTAAAAAAATCTAATCAAAAAGTGACACAAGAAAATTACATAATAACAATGAGGCTTATATACAAGGGACACCGATACTGGGTAAATGTGCGGGGGTAGCTGATTTAAGCTTCCCTGTTATTTTCAGTCATAAGAGACGGTAGCAGCAACTTTATGTACAAAATAAATAAAAAGATATGTTACAAACAATGCAAAGAAACAAATAAAAAAAACACAATTGGTTAGGAACACGTAAAACGTCAGCATTCTTCTCCGGCGCCATCTTAAAGCCTGGAG
This sequence comes from Oncorhynchus masou masou, assembly GCF_036934945.1. Taxonomy (NCBI): domain Eukaryota; kingdom Metazoa; phylum Chordata; class Actinopteri; order Salmoniformes; family Salmonidae; genus Oncorhynchus; species Oncorhynchus masou. Next base: position 33,305,555 of record NC_088221.1, read on the forward strand.
GTGTGTTTTCCATCATTTTCCTGTTGAAAAACAAATGATAGTCCCACTAAGCGCAAACCAGATGGGATGGTGTATTGCTGCAGAATGCTACGGTAGCCATGCTGGTTAAGTGTGCCTTGAATTCCAAATAAATCACAGACAGTGTCACCAGCAAAGCACCCCCACATCATCACACCTCCTCCTCCATGCTTCACAGTGGGAACCACACATGATTCTATGTGTTATTTCATAGTTTTGATGTCTTCACTATTCTTCTACAATGTAGAAAATAGCAAAAATAAAGAAAAACCCTTGAATGTGTCAGTGTGTCCTTACTTTTGACTGATACAGTATATGACAATGTATGTCAATGTACGATTTAGTATTAGAATAAAGATCAGAGATATTGTATTTCCCTCTCCCTCTCCCTCTCCCTCTCCCTCTCCCTCTCCCTCTCTGTCCCTTACCCCCAGATCCCCAGCAGTCTAAATGGCATCATGCTGTTGCAGTTGGAGGTGGTTCGTGTGCGTGTTCGTGTGTGTGTGTGTGTCTTTTTGAGTGTATTGTATTACGAATCAGGAAATCATAGCAGGATTATGCAGTTGTGCTTCACCTGACACTGGTGATCATCCCAATCAGCAGCAGGTGACAGAGGCTTGGATGTCCACCACCATGACACATGTCAATACTCCCTTTGGTAATATGAGCGGACCATGCCCAGCAGGAAAAGGAGCTCTCACACACAGTCAGGGGCTAGCCACTGGCTACAAATTGACTTGAGATGATAGGTTTGTTGACCAATTAGTAATTGAACCCCCTTGGATTCAAATGTTGAGAAGTGTCAGGGTGTGAGCAAGTGTTAGACAGGGGTGAGGGAGGGAGTGAGAAGGAGAGAGAAATTAAAAATAAAATAGATTAAGAAAATAAGGAGTGTGCAAGAGAGAGAGGGAGAGAAGGAAGGACTGTGAAAAAAGTAGATAGCAGTCAAATTAAGGAAGATTAATTTGCGAGAGAGACAGATAGAACCAACACTTGGAGAAGTGGCTGGGTCTGTGCTGCTATCCCCCTAAATGTTAGAAGGATTGGTGTCCTATCTGCATGTGCTAATGTGGATGGAGAGAAGCAGTTCTACTGTACAGTAAAATACCTTGACTGTGACATGCAGCTAGGATTTTATTACATAAAACCTTTACATAAAGTCCTTTATACCCTTAAGTGAAATGCTGGACTGAAATAAACCTACATGCAGTGCAATGTGTGGTAGATGTGTAACCCCTTTCAAGAGGAATTAGAATGCCAGTGTCGAATGACCAAATATAGAACCTGTAAAACGTTTAAATTGTTATACGCTTCCTATTGACAAATAGACTTTTAAAAGCATTTGTCTTAAGTACTTACTGAAGTACTCTGTGTGTTTCTACACCCTAAGGAAATGGGTTAGGCAGATCGAGCCTCTGTCCCAAATGGCACCCGATTCCCCATATAGTGCACAACTTTTGACAAGCGCCTTATGGGTCCTGGTCAAAAGTAGTGCTCTATGAATGGAATAGGGTGCCACATGATGAGATTTCACACAGTAGTCAGACAGTGCTGTTAGCGTGTTATCGTAATACTGTTGACCCTCTATTCAATCTTGCTTTAGCTATCTTTAATAGGTTCCAAATTGCCTCTAAACTCAGTCATGCGTGACTGGCTTTTATTTGTAAACATGGAGGTTGTTTCCCAAATGACACTCTACAGTATTCCATATGTCGTGCACTACTTTTGACCAGGGCCCAATAGGCACCGTGTAAGGAATATGGTGTCTTTTAGGACACAGCCGGAGATACTTCATTTGTCAGCCTACAAGGTATTAAGAATATTAAACCTAATCAAAAAACCAATGAACAGATAATATTCTGATTGTGTATATAATGGATTAAGTGATATCAGAGCAATATTATTCACTGTATAAAACAGTGTATGAAGCTCCCTAATTGGATACTGCTGGCAGGAGATACTCACAGTTTGTATGACACTTCTCACATGTCAGATATAGTTTATAGTTCTTAAGATTTGAGAAGCAAACGCTTGCAGTACGATGTGTTGGACAAGTGAGAGTATCTTGGAGGCTGATCTGATATGGTGTGATATCAATTCAATCCAGCTTTTATGTGCCTGTCTCTTTTACTAGACATATGGCAGGTTGACAGAGAGTCTACAGTGTTGATCTGATCTAGGGCTCTTTAAAATCTGCGTTGTGGAGAACACGGATGGAATCACAGAACCTAGACATTAAAATAGAACTCACCAATAGAAATGTTTTTAGTGAACTTAGTAGAAAATCAACTTAATGTAATGAACTCATGAGAAAACGCATTAAGGTGCCCAAGTTAATCATTAGACATGAACAAAATTCATCAGTGATTCGTATTTTCCTGCAAATTGTGAAACGGCACAGGAATGCCCTGTGAAGCTGTTAGCAATGATGCTAATGATAACCTTTTTCTGGTTACCTTCTTCAAAGTAGCCTATGCCTTCCTGGCAGAATATCTCATGATTATTTGCATCAATCCAGTGGCCATTTGTTTTGCAACCTCTGCAATCACATGAGCGCAACAGAAACATAGCTCAAACCGCTGGTGTGCACTTGCATTAAAGGGTAACTGCACCCAAGAATCAACATTTTTTTCCAGACCTCAAAAGTAGTCTCCTGGTGCATTTTAAGCATTGCTGTGGACTTTTTGTGGTAAAAACAACTAAAGATTTGAGAGAAAGAACCTGAAGAAACTGGGGAAAAACATAAACTAGGGTTGGGTTGCTTATAGTCCCCAGCAGGTATTAACTGGGATTCCTCAGTGTTCACACATACTATATTATCCAAGGCAAGCTACACAATGACAACTGAGCAAAGTGAAGTCTCCTCACTCAGCTGGTGTTAAATTAACTTAAACCAATTCAGTAATGTTAACTAGGTGAAATTAACTTAGTTACGGTGGCAGTGTGCTTTTCTAGTGTCTCAGTATTGTGGTGTGGAGAGTTTTTGACTCTTTCATAGGAAACTCAAGACGCGATCCTGTGAAATGTAAGACGCCGTGTCGGACAGTGTGGGAGCGCGAGGAAGCATACATTTTATAGGCAGATGGAAGGAATCCAGAGATATTTTAATAGTTCCGCGCTTAGCTTTGCATCTTGTTGTAAAGGGAGAAAGGTTAGGCCGATGTTCCCCGTCAGTGCGTCTACTGATCTAGTGTGTGTGTGTGTGTGTGTGTGTGTGTGTGTGTGTGTGTGTGTGTGTGTGTGTGTGTGTGTGTGTGTGTGTGTGTGCGTGTGTGTGTGTGTGTGTGTGTGTGTGTGTGTGTGTGTGTGTGTGTGTGTGTGTGTGTGTGTGTGTGTGTGTGTGTGTGTGTGTGTGTGTGTGTGTGTGTGTGTGTGCCTTTCAGCCAGCTGTAACCAGAGAGGGGGACAAGCTTGGGCCGCTGAGTAGTAGGCGACACTGTCCCCAGAACTTCAGTCATGTCAGCAGGTTGGGGGGAATACCAGTCAAAACCCATAATGACCTTTACTGAGACATGGGTAACACATTTGGCTGAACAAACCCGGATTCAAATAGTATTAAACATCATTTCAAATACTTTATCTGTGTTTTGTTGAGCTTGCCTGGCACAATGGACCCAATGGAATGGTCAGAATGCATAACTTAAGCATAAGCCATCTGGCATTTGGGGCAGGATAGGTCAAAGATTTCAAATAGTATTTAAATCCAGGTATTTGGGCTGGGCAACACACAGACCGCAGTCAAAATGCTTTTAATTATCAGTGAAAGTGTGTTGATTATGTTATTTTGTTATTTTGTCCGCTTCAGCGTTCTGCTATTCTGCGTTCTGCTATTTTTGGTGGAGTCCTCTTTCTCCTTCTCTAGTGCTCTGTCCTCACATCTAGTGTTCCCACTTCTGCTGTCTGCTGTAGTGACTGATGGGAAAGATGAGGCAGTCCTGACTCTTGGAAACCAACTGCTTTCTATCTGCTCATTCTAAACTCAAGGCTTTACACACCATGTGCTGCTGTTGTATTCTTGGATCTTGTGCATCTTGTGCAAATGTTAACTTCTCTCACCAAGTGTTAAGTAAGAATACTTTCAAGTTAAGTAAGAATACTTTCAAGTTCATGTGACGTGTCTCTCTCTCCTTTCTCTCTTCCTCTTTCTCTTTCTCGCTCTCTTCTCTCTCTTCTTTCTCTCCAGGAGGGTTTTTGTCAGGTAACACAATCTTAATTGCCTTTCAGTTTTAGGAAATACATCACATACAGAAATACAGAAAACATGCAGACATGCGTGACCTCCCTCCCTCCCCTCCTTCCCTCGTTCCTTCCTCCCTCCATCCATCCCTGTCTTTCTGTCAGTGCTCTTTTGTGAATTCAAGTGATGCAAGTGTGCACTTGATAAATGTTCCCTTAAGATACAATATAATAAAGTCACAGTGAATTTGTGTTTTTCTCCCCGACTGGACTGATGGAGTTACGTTACTGAGAGCTGCCCACGAGGGACTACCTCACATTACAACACAGCCGATGACATGATATTGTGTTACGATCTCTCAGCGTGTGAAGTTCAAACGTGGGATGAAGTTTACTTCTGTCCTTTATACCCCTTCCTGTGAAGCTTGGTCAGACTAGGCATCTCCATCTCTCTCTTCTATCTCTCTTCTCTCTTTCTCCTTCTCTCCTGTGAACTTAAAATGTTAACTCCTCTCACCAAGTGTTAAGTAAGAATACTTTCAAGGTAAGTAAGAATACTTTCAAGTTTATGTGACGTGTCTCTCTCTCCTTTCTCTCTTCCTCTTTCTCTTTCTCTCTCTCTCTCTCTTTCTCTCTCTCTCTCTCTCTCTCTCTTCTCTCTCTTCTTGCTCTCTTTCTCTCTTTCTCTCTCCCCCTCTCTCTCTCTCTTTCTGTACATGGTAATCACTAGTAGGCTCCTGACACTATCCCCTGTCCTGTAACATTGTTAAACTGGGCCCCATCAATCACTGGAGGCTGATTTGGAGTCTCCTTCTGCCTGAATCCTGAATCACAGCCAGCACAGCAACAATGCTGCCTTGTGAAATGGATTGATTCAGACTAACCAGACTGGGGGATCCCATGCTGATGACGATAAGATAAGGAGGATTTGATCGGCTCGATTCAAGCTTGGCGTTTTTGGTTGTTTCCTCATCCAGAATGAGTGTTAGTTAGCCTGACCTAGATTTGGGTTTGGGTTGACAGGCATTGTGGGGGGTTGCAGCTGCCTGTCAGTCTCTCTCTCTCTACCTCTTCTTCTCTCTCTTACTCTTCGTGGGCACTTCCATTCGTCTTCCTCCAGTCAAAGATCTATCTCTGTTTTCATGCTACCCACACCACATCCCTTCCCCCTCCATCTCTCTGCCATCCCTCTCTCCGTCAATCTGCAGTCAGTCAGTCACACCACAAACAGGGTGGGTAGCAAATCAGATCACCAGGAGGACAGGTCAAGTGAGTGCTTTTACGAAGGGACTCTGGCAGCTGTCTATAGTCCAGGAGATGAAATGACATGTCCATGGTTCAGTTATCATGTTTCTGGGTGAGTAGTAGGGATTTATCCATGGCTTGACTTGATCCTTTCTACTGCTTTTTCACCGCATGCAACCTGCTCAAACTGCTTATATTACTTATGCTGCACACCAGTCCTCTGAGATATTTGCTGTTTGGTAACCCTTTTTACAGCCCGCTATTGACAAGGTAGTTACTTAGAAATCACTTGTTAAAATTGTATTTTAATGCTGTAAACTAAAGTGTTCTCTATGTTCCAGCAGTATGTGTGTGTGTGCGTACGTTTGTGTTTCTGTGTGTGTGTGTGCGTATGTTTTTGTTTCTGTGTGTGTGTGTGCCTCTGTGTCTGTGCGCGTGCGCGTGTGCATGCACTTTTGAGTGTGTGTGTGTGTGTGCTCACTTGTGTGTGTATCAAGTGCATCACCATAAAGATAGAACTGGCTTGAAATCTGTATGGGGGTTGACTTGACAGGAAGCAAAATGTGTGTGTGTGTGTGTGTGTGTGTGTGTGTGTGTGTGTGTGTGTGTGTGTGTGTGTGTGTGTGTGTGTGTGTGTGTGTGTGTGTGTGTGTGTGTGTGTGTGTGTGTGTGTGTGTGTGTGTGTGTGTGTGTGTGTGTGTGTGTGTGTGTGTGTGTGTGTGTGTATGTGTGTGTGTGTGTGTGTCTGTGTGTGAGTGAGTGTTTTATATCCTTCATTTTATCTGGATCATTTGATTGCTCTGTGTGTAAGTGTTTTGACAAGCCTGAAAGGTGAATATATCTGTGTGGTTGATACAGTATGTAACAGTATCTTATCTTCTCTGATATAATATTTATTATGATGATTGTAGTTTAATTAACAGATGCTTGAAACAGACAATAACTCTTTATTGCTGTTTTATGATGTTATGAAAGAGCTGTAAAGAAAAGCTACTATTTGGGATGTCATGGGCTCCTCAATGAAACATTGAAAATAGAAGGCTCCCCACTTGATGCACTATCCTTGATTCAACATTAAAGCTAGTTTTAGGCAGTGGTGTAAAGTACCTAAGTAAAAATACTTTAAAGTACAACTTACATTGTTTTTTGGGGTATCTGTAATTTACCTTAATATTAATCTTATTTGACTACTTTTACTTTTACTTCACTACATTCCTAAATAAAATAATGTACTTTTTACTCCATACATTTTCCCTGACACCCAAAAGTACTAGTTACATTTTGAATTCTTAGCAGGACAGGAAAATCGTCTAATCCACACACTTATCAAGAGAACATCCCTGGTCATCCCTACTGCCTCTGATCTGGTGGACTCACTAAACACAAATGCTTAATTTGTAAATGATGTCTGAGTGTTGTAGTGTGCCCCTGGCTAACCGTAAAAAAAATAAAAAAAATAAAAAAAATAAAAATGGTGCCTTCTGGTTTGCGTAATATAAGGTATTTGAAATTATTTATACTTTTACTTTTGATACTTAAGTGTATATAAATCAAGTACTTTTAGACTTTTACTCAAGTAGTATTTTACTGGAAACTTTCACTTTAACTTGAGTCATTTTCTACTAAGGTTTCTTTACTTTTACTCAAGTATGACAATTGGGTACTTTTTCCACCACAGGTTTTAGGTTAGTGCTCAACATCTACTATTGGCACAAGGAATGGTTAATATGATTTCCTGTGTATTTACTACTATTATAATAATGATATCAAAGATAAGACTGGTGAGTCCATTCAGCAAAGTTACACAGTCACAGTCACCTTACAGTGAAATGCTTACCTACGAGCCACTAACCAACAATGCAGTTAAAACAATATGAATAAGAATAAGAAATAAAAATAACAAGTAATTAAAGAGCAGCAGTAAAATAACATACATGGACATGTAATTTCATCTGCCGGTAGCAGAGAGAACAGTCTATGAATAGGGTGGCTGGAGTCTTTGTCAAATCTTTAGGGCCTTCCTCTGGCACCTCCTGATATAGAGGTTCTGGATGTCAGGAAGCTTGGCCCCAGTGATGTACTAGGCCGTACGTACTACCATCTGTAGTGCCTTGTGGTCGGAGGCCGAGCATTTGCAAGACCAGGGAGTGATGCAACCAATCAGGATGCTCTTGATGGTGCAGCTGTAGAACCTCTTGAGGATCTGAGGACCCATGCCAAATCTTTTCAGTCTCCTGAGGGGGAATAGGTTTTGTCGTGCCCTTTTCACGACTGTCTTAGTGTGTTTGGACAATGATAGTTTGTTGGTGATGTGGACACCAAGGCACTTGAACCTCTCAAACTGTTCCACTACATCCCCGTCAATGAGAATGGGGGCGTGCTCGGCCCTCCTTTTCTTGTAGTTCACAATCATCTCCTTTGTCTTGATCACGTTGAGGGAGAGGTTGTTGTCCTGGCACCAAACAACCAGGTCTCTGACCTCATCGTTGTCGGTGATCAGACCTACCACTGTTGTGTCATCGGCAAACTTAATGATGGTGTTGGAGTCGTGCCTGGCCATGAAGTACAGGAGGGGACTGAGCATGCACCCCTGAGGGGCCCCCGTTTGAGGATCAGCGTGGCAGATGTGTTGTTCCCTACCCTTACCACATAGGGGCAGCCCGCCAGGAAATCCAGAATCCAGTTGCAGAGGGAGGTGTTTAGTCCCAGGGTCCTTAGCTTAGTGTTGAGCTTTGAGAGCACTATAGTGTTGAACGCTGAGCTGTATTCAATGAATAGCATTCTCACATATTTGGTCCAGGTGGGAAAGGGCATTGTTGAGTGCAATAGAGATTGCATCATCTGTGGATCTGTTGGGGCAGTATGCAAATTGGAGTGGGTCTAGGGTTTCTGGGATTATGGTGTTGATGTGAGCCATTACCAGCCTTTCAAAGCACTTCATGGATGCAGACATGAGTGCTACTGGTCGGTAGTCATTTAGGCAGATTATCTTAGTGTTCGTTGGCACAGGGACTATGGTGGTCTGCTTGAAACATGTTGCTATTACAGACTCGGTCAGGGACAGGTTGAAAATGTCAGTGAAGACACTTGCCAGTTGGTCAGCGCATGCTCGGAGTACATTTCCTGGTAATCCATCTGGCCCTGCGGCCTTGTGAATGTTGACCTGTTTAAAGATCTTACTCACATCGGATGTGGAGAGTGTGTTCCCACAGTCATCCGGAACAGCTGGTGCTCTCATGCATGTTTCAGTGTTACTTTCCTCAAATCGAGTATATAAGTTATTTAGCTCGCCTGGTAGGTTCATGTCACTGGGCAGCTCGTGGCTGTGCTTCCCTTTGTAATCTGTAATAGTTTGCAAGCCCTGCCACATCCGCCGAGCGTCGGAACCGGTGTAGTGTGTTTCAATCTCAGTCCTGTATTGGCACTTTGCCTGTTTGATGGTTCGTCGGAGGGCATAGCGGGATTTCTTGTAGGCTTCCGGGTTAGAGTCCCGCTCCTTGAAAGCGGCAGCTCTAGCCTTTAGCTCAGTGTGGATGTTGCTTGTAATCCATGGCTTCTGGTTGGGGTATGTACGTACGATCACTGTGAGGATGATGTCATCGATGCACTTATTGATGAAGCCAGTGACTGATGTGGTTTACTCCTCAATGCCTCAATATTCCAGTTTGTGCTAGCAAAACAGTCCTGTAGTTTAGCATCTGCTTCATCTGACCACTTTCTTATTGACCGAGTCACTGGTGCTTCCTTCTTCAGTTTTTGCTTGAATAGAATTATGGTCCAATTTGCCAAATGGAGGGCTAGGGAGAGCGTTGTACGCATCTCTGTGTGTGGAGTAAAGGTGGTCTAGAGTTTTTTTCCCCCTCTTGTTGCACATTTGACATGCTTATTGAAATTAGGTAAAACTGATTTGAGTTTCCCTGCATTAAAGTCCCCGGCCACTAGGAGCGCCGCATCTGGATGAGCGTTTTCCTGTTTGCTTATGGCCGTATACAGCTTATTGAGTGTGGTCTTAGTGCCAGCATCGGTCTGCGGTGGTATATAGACAGCTCTGAAAAATATAGATGTAAACTCTCTTGGTAAATAGTGTGGTCTATAGCTTATCATGAGTTACTGTACCGCAGACGAGCGAAACCTTGAGACTTCCTTAAATTTCGTGCACCAGCTGTTGTTTACAAATATGCTTAGGCCGGCGCCCCTTGTGTTACCAGGGGCCACTGGTCTACCCTGCCGCAAAACCTTTAAACCCGCCAGCTGTATGTTAATCATGTCGTCGTTCATCCACGAATCTGTGAAATTACAGTTTTTAATGTCCCGTTGGTAGGATGTACGTGCTTAAGTCGTCTATTTTATTATCAATTGATTGTAAGTTGGCTAATAGGACCGATGGTAAAGGTAGATTACCCTCTCGGTGACGGATCCTTACAAGTCACCTGGACCGTTACCCACAATACCTCCATCTTTGACGGGGATGAGGGCCTTGTCAGGTGTCTGGAGTAAATCCTTCCCATCAGACTTGTTGAAGAAGAAGAATTCCTCCAGTAATCGCTGCCCTGATATCCAGAAGCTCTTTTCGGTCATAAGACACTGTGGCAGAAACATTATGTACAAAATAAGTTACAAATAACGCAAAAAAAACACACACAACAGCACAATTGGTTACGGGATCGTAAAACGGCAGCCTTCGCCTTCGGGCGCCATTATCACACTCCTCATTGGCTCAAAGTGAGGTCCTCCGACCTTTCTACTGTTAATTCATTTCATTGCTGTTTCTGCCACGAAGAGAACTGAACAAAGTACTCTTACTCCCACTCTGTTCCTTGGTGGATTTGGGTGTGAGTTGTTTGACATTGTAAGTCGCTCTGGATAAGAGCGTCTGCTAAATGACTTAAATGTAAATGTAATGTAAATGTATTAAACATTTCACATGACAGTCTGGTACCATGCTGCTAGAAGGCATAAAGGCATTTGGAGAGGCCATTGATCATCGGGTGGTGTGACATTTCAGACGTAAAGCCTCTGTGGCTCGATGACTATGAGGTGGGGTATGTATAGCAAGCTGCTTTCTCTAAACCCCCTATTGATGCGATTATACTAATAGCCCATCCTCGAAAACCTCTCTCTGAGGAGTTTTAACTTCTATAATGAAACAATCATTATGCAGCCTATCTGAAATAGAGGATGAACTTGTGGGAAAAGCACATTTAGAGAGTAAATTAGAAGCTGGCTTAATGTTCCATCAGGCTTCTCCTGAGACCTGTTTCCTTCAGCTC